>NC_063452.1:8406757-8643116 GCF_020379485.1 Brassica napus
TGTTGCCCGTTCGCCTCTATCATCATGCCGAGCAGGTCTTCTGTTTTTGGTCTGAACTTCTGCTGGAAAGTAGTACTCGACAAAGTTTGAAGTTTCTTCATTGATCATCTTTGCGACTATAGAACCTCCCACCCTACTTAAATTTTTCACCATCTTTTTCAAATGGAACATATACCGCTCATACAGATACATCCATCTATACTGCACAGGACCACCAAGTTCCAATTCTCTTGCCAGGTGAATAACAAGATGCTCCATAACATCAAAAAATGAGGGAGGAAATATCTTCTCAAGGTTGCACTGAATCACGGCTATGTTAGTCTTCAAATTTTCAATACCTTCAAGAGTCACTGATCTCGTGCATAAATCGCGGAAGAAACCACTTATCCCTGCAATTGCTTCATGAATATTTCGTGGTAATAGTTCCTTGAAGGCGAACGGAAGGACGCGCTGCATCATTACATGGCAATCGTGGCTTTTCAAGCTAGTAAACCTTCCTTCCTTTCTGTCGATACAGTTACGCAAATTTGATGCGTAACCGTCTGGAAATTCCACATCGTTTGAAATCCAATCAAAGAACGCATCTTTTCCCTCTGCATCAAGTCGGTATATGGGAAAAGGAGCCCTACCATTCTCATCAACATGAAGTTCTGAACGAGCACATATATCGACTAAATCCAGTCTTGACTTCAAATTATCCTTTGTTTTACCTTGAACATTAAGGATCGTGTTCATGAGATTGTCAAAAAAGTTCTTCTCAATATGCATGACATCTAAATTATGCCTTAGCAGATGATCCTCCCAGTATGGCAGATCCCAGAAAATACTTTTTTTTGTGCCAGTTATGTAGTTCTCCAACAGCATCTACCGAAAAACGCTCATGTCCACCGACGTCTGGCGTCCTTTCTGCACCAAAATCTCTTAGTTGTATCTTCAAATCTTTCCCACAAATTTCCGGAGGTGGACTGTCAAACACCCTCTTAGTTGTATGTCTGATCTCACCATCTGTTGAGTGCTCCGCATGCCATCTCATTGGTTGTGCTGTGCGTTCAGACAGATACAACCTCTGCAACATTTCCGTCAAAGGTAAATACCACATCCTTTTATATGGCACTGGAACTCTTCCACTCATATCTTTATAACGAGGCTTTCCACAAAATTTGCATGTAACCCGCTGTTCATCCGCCCTCCAATAAATCATACAGTTGTCGCTGCATACATCTATTACCTGATACGATAAACCAAGACCAGCTACGAGTTTCTGAACCTCGTAGTATGAACCAGGAGCTACATTATCCTCGGGTAGAATACCTTTTACAAAATCAGCAATCGCATCCACACAGTCTTCAGCCAAATTATAATCTGTTTTAATGCCCATCAATCTTGTAGCAGATGATAAAGCTGAATGACCATCTCTGCAACCTTCGTACAATGGTTGCTTTCCAGCATCCAACATATCATAAAATCTTCTAGCTTCTGCATTGGGTAAATCTTCCCCTCTAAAATGATCATTTATCATCTGCTCAGTACCTACACCATAATCTACATCTGTTCTAATTGGTTCTTCTAATCTAACCGCTGGCTGAGGTTCGCTAGTACTACCATGTTCATAATCAGTTTCCACATGATGATACCAAATTTTGTAACTTCATGTAAACCCACTCAAATATAGATGAGTCCAAACATCCCACTCTTTAATAACCTTTCTATTTTTACAATTAGAGCAAGGACATCTTAATATACCTGTTTTTTCTTCCGGTTGTCGATGAACTAACCCCATGAATTCGGTTATACCTCGTTGGTATTCTTCCGTAAGCAATCTCGTGTTCGGATCCAAATGAGGTCGATCGATCCAAGAACGAAAATAATTTGAAGAAGACATATTTTTTATGAATCAAATTCGTGTGTAAATAGAGTAAGAGGGAGGATGAAGATATGGAGTGAATGAAGAGGAAGAGGAGTGCTTGTATTTATAGTTTAAATCCTGCCGACAGACCGAGGAAATTCCGACGGAATTCCGACGGAAAAGGCTAGTTCGTCGGAATTTCCTTGGAATTTTGTAAAATCCCCCAACAGCTCTCCAACGGCTATAATATTTCCTCGGAATTCATCGGTGTTTTCCGAGGAACCCATTTTCCCTCGGAATTTCCTCGGAATATTCCGACGGATAGATATTTCCTCGGAATTCCGTCGGTATATTCCGAGGAAATTCCGAGGAAACCCAATTTTGTGCTTCCTCGGAATTTCCTCGGGATATTCTGAGGATTTCATTTTCCGTCGGAATGTCCGTCAGAATACCGCTGTTTTCTTGTAGTGTCTAGTCTAAAATCCTCCATTGGGGGTGCTCTTATAATAACTAATAAGTGTTGGTTTATAAGGCCATGTTTATTGGAGTTCTTAGGTGGGTTCTTAGAGTAATATAAAAACCATCTATTAACTTTTAGCTAAGAAAAACTAAGAACCGACTCTTAAATAAGAGTTTTAAGAAACAGTTATTAATATTGTTTAACTTATTATAGGTGAAAATATATATAATTGTGTTTATATCTCTATAACATTATTTGAGAATTCAGTTTCTTATATGTCACGCTCACGTTAATTTTCACGATGGTTTATTACATTGTTAACATTCATGAATTTATATTCTTTTGTAATTGACATTATCAAAAATTTATTATTTATTATTAATATTTTTTTCTTATGTACAAAAGGAAAATATCTATATTTTTAAAAAATATTTATAAACTATTTTTATTTTTGTTTTTAATATATATGTATGTACATATATATAATCATGTCAATATCATAAATAAATTAAGTATCAAAAAGGAAATTTCTATAACAATATTTGAGAAGTCAGTTTCTTATGTGTCGTGCTCACATTAATTTTCACGATGGTTTATTATATGTTAACCTTAATGAATTTATATTATTATGTAATTTTCATTATCAAAATTTATATTTTTGTTTTTATTAATATTTGTTACACTACAAGAAAACTGCGCGACACCGATGGACAAATCCGTCATAATCTCGTCGGAAAAATCGCATACCGATGGAATCCCGACGAAATATGTTCGTCGGTATCGTCTCGTCGGTATACAGATATTCGTCAGAAATTCGTCGATTTTTTTCTAAAATTTCTAACGACACATATCCGTCGGAATTTCGATCACTAAGATGGTCCAATGCGTAACAAAGTGATCGATCGATCAGGGAATCCCATCGATCGATGCGGATACCCAATCGATGGATCGACCAAAATCTCAGAAGCCTTTTTATAAACGCATCGATCGATAGATATTTGTACAAAAATGCATCGATCGATCACTAAGATGGCCCAAAGCGTAACAAAGTGATCGATCGATCGGGTTATCCAATCGATCGATGCGGATACCCAATCGATGCACCGAACAAAATCTCGGGAGCCTCTGTATAAACGCATCGATCGATCCGTAGTTGTACAAAAACGCATCGATCGATTGGATATCTAGAAAATACCGACGGATCCTATCCGTCGGAAATATGTAGAAATTCCGACGGCTAACTGTTTCCGTCGGTATTACTTTTTTAATTTTAAAAAAAACAATTTTTATAATTCTTAATTTAATTTCAGGAAAAAATCGATAATTTAGAATTTAAAAACACTATAGATAAATAAATTCAACATTATTATTATACATTAAAGTTATAAAAAGTAATAAAAAGTTCTTGAAAATTAAAAAAAATAACTAAAAGTCTTCACCGAAACGGGTCCTAAACCTCTGCAACAAGGTCTGGGTGAGAACATTGTTTTGCTCCATAGTCGTTCGGTTTTGCTGCAGCTCAACCCGGATTTCAGCATTGTCCTTCTTCAGGAACTCAATCTCCGTATCCTTGGTCTTAATCTGCTCCATAAGCTCATCAACGAGTGGATAGTGAGCTGAAGAAGAAGAAGAAGCCCCTCCGGTCGGACGAGCCAATCCAACATAACGGCCCTTTTTCCTTGGAACAGCCTGAATGAGAAATTACAAATACATATTACACACATAAGCGCGCACACACACATATCACACATACATAGCAAAAATAAATTAGAATGTACCTCGAGAACAAGGTTGTTGAGTTGCTCTACGGTTAAGGAGTTGGAAGATGCAGAATCACCTTCTTCACACATAGAAGCTTGAGTCGCGAGGAGATTCTCTTTTCGATTTTCCACGACCTGGATTACACCCTTAATAAGTCCATCCTGAATCTCGCCAGTCTTCTTGTTGGTATAGGCGTTCTTCACCAGGGTAAAATCATCTACGGGAACTCCACCGTTTTCCTTCATCTAAAAACAATATATTTAGTATCACATATTTAAAAATGAATAAGAAAATCAGATTAGAAACTTACTAGCTGAAGTGCTTGGGTCTGTAAACTTGTTGCCCCTAAGTTGTGGACAAATATCCCTTTCCCGCCACGCACGCTACACCGATTTTGCGAGTTGATTGTCGACAAAGACTTTGTCTCATCTTTCGTCCAATGACCACACAAATCCCGCCAAACGTCTGGGTTGATGTGCTTCGGGACCTCGCCAACATCGAATTTTTGCTTCCACTCATTGATCCGCTTGGTGTAGTACGAAGCTGCTTTGCGGCGGAAAACAATTTTCACTTGTTCTGTAATCCCTGATTCCCAACTCTTGCTGCAAAATAAATACAAAATTTTTTTTAGAAAGTTACAATTGTAGAAATTTTTTTATAATATTAAAAATTGAGAATGTATACAGCAAATTGCCGAAACCAAAGTTCTTGATCTTCTTCAGGCATGTCATAGAAAGTTGGATAACCACGCTTTAGCATCGTGTACTCCATCTTAAGAAGGCTGTTGGTGATACCATTGCCAGACAAATCAAACCTACAAAATAAAACCAAACACAATTAAATTTAAAAGATGAATATAAAATGAAAGAACCTTTTAAAACAAATACTTACCAAGTGGTATTTGGGACAATAAGATAATTTGTATCAAGGCGCTGAAGCGATTCTCGGCCAGGTTGCCTAACTAACTCCGCAACAGTCATCGTAGTAGGCAATCCTCCTCCTCTTGAACTTTGAGAAGGGCCAGAATCTACCGAAGGGGGGGGGGGGGAGCGGGCTGCTGGAGGGGTGGGGGCTGCTGGAGGAGTGGTAGCTGCAACTGGGCTACTAGCGGGTGACGTACTCTGAGTACTCTGAGTGACTGAAGAAGTACCCCGGCGAGAACGATGTCTAAGTATAAGAGGAGGTGGTTCATCCCTAGAAAAAAAAACATTAGTAAGCTTTTTTATTATTTAAAAACGTTTTATAATTAAAAAAATTTTATAATAATTAAAATGTGTTTTTTAATCAATTTAACGAATTTTTAAAATGAAAAAAAAAAATTTATAACTAAAACGTTTTATAATTAAAATATTTTAATAATAATCAAAATGTGTTTTTAATTAGTTTAACGAATTTTTATAATGAAAAAAATATTTTTAATAACTAAAACGATTTTTATAAATAAAAACGATTTTTATATAATTAAAAACATTTTATTAAAAAAAAAATTTATACAAATTACAGAAATCCAAAATCTATAACTTCAATCACACAAATCCTAAATCAAAACTTCAATCCCGGCCCTAAACTAACTTCCATATCCCTAATCAATCTCAAAATCACATAAACCCTAAAACAAACATTATAACCTTTGAAATCTCATGAACAAAGTTAAAGGAATTGAAAATCTTACATGACTGGGTAAAAGAGGAGGTCGAATTTGGGGGATTTCGCCGGAAATCGCGAGGGAGGAGGAGGGAATCGCCGGAAATCGCGAGGGAGGAGGAGGGGTTGGGCGGAGAGAGAGAAAAAAGGGGAAGAAATGAGGAAAAAGAAGAGATTTTCTCTTATGTATCCATATAACAGACCAACGGATTACCGACGGGTTTTTTCCGTCGGTATTTTATCTACCCGTCGGAAATCCGTCGGTTTTTTAATTTTGGCGGTTTGCTAAAATTTTGCGCTGTACAGCTCGACCCGGGTAATTTTCTAAATATCGAGGTTACACAGGGTTTCGAAATTATTTATATTTGTTATACGCCTTTCTAAAACCGATATATTATGTTATATAATCATAAAACATTCTCAAAAAATGTTCTAAATTAATTTGAGTATTACAACTTCTCAAAACTGGCACAAGCTAACTTAAAAGTGTATGATGTTGTTCGAACGGTTTTGATTGATTGATTATATACGGTTTTGATTGAATGATTATATATATATGTCATGTTCAAAGTTATAAAACTGTGAGAATACAATGGTTAGATTTGTTGTATGATGTTATATATGATATTTAATCCATTTGTAAAAAAAAACATACCTGTAAAAAACCAAAACTCTAAATTGATAATGTCCGTCGGTATTCCGTCGGTATTTACCGACGCATTACCGACGAACCCTTAGAATTTGAGTGTTTCGTCGGAAATGCGTCGGTATTCCGTCGGAATTTACCGACGCATTTCTGACGACCCCTCAAATTCTAGGGGTTCGTCGGCAATGCGTCGGTATTCCGTCGGAATTTCGATCACTAAGATGGTCCTATGCGTAACAAAGTGATCGATCGATCAGGGAATCACATCGATCGATGCGGATACCCAATCGATGGATCGACCAAAATCTCGAAAGCCTTTTTATAAACGCATCGATCGATAGATATTTGTACAACAACGCATCGATCGATCACTAAGATGGCCCAATGCGTAACAAAGTGATCGATCGATCGGGATATCCAATCGATCGTTGCGGATACCCAATCGATGCATCAAACAAAATCTCGGGAGCCTCTGTATAAATGCATCGATCGATCCGTAGTTGTACAAAAATGCATCGATCGATTGGATATCTAGAAAATACCGACGGATCCTATCCGCCGGAAATATGTAGAAATTCCGACGGCTAACTGTTTACCGACGGAATACCGACGGACTTTATCAATTTAGAATTTCAGTTTTTTACAGGTATGTTTTTTGTTTTACAAATCTAACCATTGTATTCTCATAGTTTTAAAACTTTGAACATGACATATATAATCATTCAATCAAAAATGTTTATAATCAATCAATCAAAACCGTTCGATTTTTAAATCAACAAATCTAATTTATTTTTTTTAATTTAAAAATATACAACGTTTCAAACCCATAATTTGTTTTAAGAAGAAATCTACAATGTTTAAAAGTAATTTGCAAATACATTCATAAAAGAGTATCTACTCTGCATCTGAGGAATTATCTGATGATGAACATGATGAATCTGAATCGTCTTCGTCAAACTCTCCAATCTCGCCGTCCTCTTCGGTTAAGTGTTGTTGTAGTGGATCAAATACTCCTTGTACTCGGCTTCTGGGATTTATTGACATGACAACGATCCAAGGATCGTTCCTTTGCCTAATCCGAGGATAACGAATATAGCAAACCTGAAAAATTATAAATTATATAAGTAGAAGTAATTATATATGATTACTTTAGATGGAAAATATATTTCAACATACATACCTGGTCAGCTTGTGAAGCAAGAATGAATGGATCATAATAATCCAGTCGTCGTCGCGAATGTACAGATGTAACACCGAATGCGTCAGTGCTTACTCCGCGACCAACAACGTTGTCGTACCACTCACAGTAGAAGACAATACATCTCATGCCAATCATTCCCGGGTACTGAATTTCCAAAATCTCACGTACGTTACCGTAGTACACATCGTCTCCGGATGACGAAAAAACCCCACAATCAACTGTTCTCCTTGCAGTATTTTCCTTAAGAACTCTGAATGCATATCCTCGAGTGCAATATCTCGGATATGACTTCGCAACAAACTTTGGACCACAAACTATCTCACGTAACCAATCTTTAGATGGGTGCCCAATAGCTAAACAATGGCTTACCTATAAAAACAAAAAAAATGTTTTCGTTCATTAAAGATAATAAGTAAAATGGTTAGCTACTAATAATTACTTATTAGACACTTACATAATCAGAAAGCCATGTTGCAAAGTTGTTTTGCTTGAGTTGTTCGAGTTGTTCTTCGGTCGCATCTGGATACTTTAAGCGCACCTGTGCCAAGTAAATACTGTAAAAAAACACAAAATGTTAGATATGTGTCAAAAATATTGTAAATAATTCATAGTTTTAAATCTATGTACCTCTCATATTCAAGAACGTCTTCGCAGTTTGTAAGCAAATATGTGTGCAAATGAGCATGCTCAGCCACAGTAAGTATCCGATTCGTTGACTTTCCACTATGTCGTCCAATTTGTGTAAACATGTTGGCACATAAACATAATAAGTTGCCCTTTCACCTCTATCATCATGCCGTCCAGGTTTTCAACTTTTTGTTCGAACTTCTGATGGAAAGTAGTATTCAGCAAAGTTTGAAGTTTCTTCATTGATGCACTGAGCCAGTATTGATCCCTCCACCTTGCTTAAATTCTTGACCTTCTTCTTCAGATGAAACATAAACCGTTCGTACAAATACATCCACCTGTACTGCACGGGACCACCGAGTGCCGCTTCTCTCGCTAGATGAATAGCAAGATGCTCCATAACATCAAAAATGATGGAGGAAATATCTTCTCGAGGTTGCAAAGGATCACCGGTATTTTAACTTCCAAATTGCGAATACCATCTGATGTGAGTGATCTCGAGCATAAATCACGGAAGAAAGCACTTATCCCT
This sequence comes from Brassica napus, assembly GCF_020379485.1. NCBI lineage: Eukaryota > Viridiplantae > Streptophyta > Magnoliopsida > Brassicales > Brassicaceae > Brassica > Brassica napus. The sequence continues at coordinate 8,415,475 of NC_063452.1, forward strand.
ACATACACGAAGAAAACAAATTCCATAAGCATATATATATATAAGCATTAAAAAATAATATGACAATTAATTTAACTATGTTAAATTTTAAAGTACCTGCGATTGCTTCATGGACATTTCGTGGCAATAGTGCGGAAAACGCAAAAGGAAGGAGGCGCTGCATCAATACATGACAATCATGGCACTTCAAGCCAGTAAACTTCCCTTCACTTTTGTCAACACAATTACGCAAACTTGATGCATAACCGTCTGGAAATTTAACACTGTGTGTTATCCATTCAAAAAACTCTTCTTTTGCAGTTGCATCTAGTCGATATATGGGAATGGGACCTTTACCGTGCTCATCAACATGAAGTTCGGGATGAGCACAAATATCAACCAAATCCAGTCTTGACTTCAAGTTATCTTTCGTCTTACCTTGGACATCAAGGATGGTGTTCATCAAATTGTCAAAAAAGTTCTTCTCAATATGCATGACATCTGAACAGTGCCGCAACAAATGAGTCTCCCAATAGGGCAAATCCCAGAAGATACTCTTCTTATGCCAATTATAATTTTCCCCTACACCATAAATCGGTTCATGTCCGTTTCCACCCAAGTCCAGCGTTCTATCTGCACCAAAATCTTTAAATTGTTCCTTCAACTTTTTGTCACTTACTTCTTCAGGTGGACTGTCAAACACTCTCTTGTTCTTTGTAAACAATGTCTTACTCTTACGATATGGATGATCGTGTGGTAGAAATCTCCTGTGACAGTCAAACCAACACGTTTTCCGACCATTTTTTAGTTGGAAAGCATCTGTGTTTTCTTGGCAATAAGGACATGATAGCCTCCCATGCGTGGTCCAGCCAGATAACATACCATATGCTGGAAAATCACTTATTGTCCACATAAGTACTGCTCGCATCTGAAAATTTTCTTTCCGCGAAACATTGTATGTATGAACACCATGCTCCGATAATAATTGCAGCTCATATATCAATGGCTGAAGAAACACATCCAGTGATCTCTTAGGATGATCTGGCCCGGGAACGAGAATTGAGAGGAACAAAAACTCCTGTCGCATACACAAATGTGGTGGTAAGTTGTAAGGTGTCAAGATTACCAGCCACAATGAATATTGTCTTCTATGCTTTCCAAATGGGCTGAAACCATCTGTGCATAATGCAAGATACACATTTCTTTCCTCAGATGTAAATTCTGGATATGTTGATTGAAAATGCTTCCACGCCTCTGCATCGAAAGGATGTGTTATCTCACCATTTGTTAAGTGCTCTGCATGCCATCTCATTGGTTCTGCTGTTCGTTCTGACTGATATAACCTCTTTAATCTTTCAGTCAATGGCAAATACCACATTCGTTTGTATGGCACCGGAACTCTTCCACTTGTATCCTGATAACGAGGTTTCTGACAGAATTTACAATTCTCCCTGTTCTCATCTGCTCTCCAGTAAATCATGCAGTTATCGATGCATACATCTATCACCTGATATGGTAAGCCAAGACCAGCGACCAATTTTTGTACCTCATAATATGAGCCAGGTGCAAGATAATCTTCAGGTAGAACATCTCTAACAAAATCTGCAATCGCATCCACACATTCTTCAGCCAAATTATAGTCAGTCTTTAGCGCCATCAATCGACTTGCGGATGATAAAGGTGAATGTCCATCTTTACATCCTTGATACAATGGCTGCTTAGCTGCATCTAACATTTCAAAAAATCTCTTGGCTTCTAGATTGGGTTGTTCTCGTTCTCCTGCCTCTTCACACGGGAAATTTTCTAAATTGGGTTGTTCTTGTCTATCTCCTCCCTCTTCACCCGACGGTAAATTTTCTCTATATGCATCATATACCATCTGAACAGTCCCTATCCCAAAATCTACATCCGTGGTAGGTTCATCTAACCTATCGGCAGTTTGAGGTTCGCTACTACTACCATACTCAAATCTTTCTCCATGAAGATACCAAATCTTATAACCATGTGTAAATCCTTTCAGATATAAATGACTCCATACTTCCATTTTTTTGACACGGATATTATTCTTACAAGTAGAACATGGACATAATAAATACTTACTTGTTCTTGCTTCCGGTTGACTTTGAACCACCGCCATGAATTCTTGAATACCACGTGCGTATTCCTCCGTAAGTAAATTTGTATTTGGATCCATATGAGGTTGATCTAGCCAAGAACGAAAATTATAAGGAGTACCCATGATTTATATTGTTTTGTTATGATTTGAATGAATGAAGGAGAGGTCGTATTTATAATGAATCTGGAAAACTTCCCGACGGAAAATATTCGTCGGTATTCCGTCGGGAATGACAACGGCTAGATTACCATCCAAAACCTACATAATTCATCGGTATTTCGTCGGGGAGTGCAACAGCTGTTAAATTCATCGGTATTCCATCGGAAAGTGCAACGGCTGTCCAATCCGTCGGTATTCCGTTGGAATATACCGACGGAATTCTGACCGAATACCTAAATAGTCGGTATTGCGTCGGTATTTTGTCGGTTTGTGTCAATTTCTTGCAACGGTCATATTTTTGTCAGAATTTTATCGGTTTTCTGTCGGGATCGTATGACCAAATACCGACGAATGTATTCTGTCAGGATTTTCCGACGAATTTCCGACGAATTTGCCGAAATAGATTTCCGACAAATTTTCGTCGGAATTCCGTCGGAAAATACTGACCGATTTTTTCGGTCGGTTTTTCCGTCGGGATTGTCTGTGTTTTCTTGTAGTGTTATGTAAAAAAGGAAAATAAATATATTTTTAAAAAATATTTATAAACTATTTTTATTTTCGTTTTTAATATATATGTATGTACATATATATAATCACACATTCTTCAGCCAAATTATAGTCAGTCTTTAGCGCCATCAATCGACTTGCGGATGATAAAGGTGAATGCCCATCTTTACATCCTTGATACAATGGCTGCTTAGCTGCATCTAACATTTCAAAAAATCTCTTGGCTTCTAGATTGGGTTGTTCTCGTTCTCCTGCCTCTTCACACGGGAAATTTTCTAAATTGGGTTGTTCTTGTCTATCTCCTTCCTCTTCACCCGACGGTAAATTTTCTCCATATGCATCATATACCATCTGAACAGTCCCTATCCCAAAATCTACATCCGTGGTAGGTTCATCTAACCTATCGGCAGTTTGAGGTTCGCTACTACTACCATACTCAAATCTTTCTCCATGAAGATACCAAATCTTATAACCACGTGTAAATCCTTTCAGATATAAATGACTCCATACTTCCATTTTTTTTACACGGATATTATTCTTACAAGTAGAACATGGACATAATAAATACTTACATGTTCTTGCTTCCGGTTGACTTTGAACCACCGCCATGAATTCTTGAATACCACGTGCGTATTCCTCCATAAGTAAATTTGTATTTGGATCCATATGAGGTTCATCTAGCCAAGAACGATAATTATAAGAAGTACCCATGATTTATATTGTTTTGTTGTGATTTGAATGAATGAAGGAGAGGTCGTATTTATAATGAATCTGGAAAACTTCCCGACGGAAAATATTCGTCGGTATTCCGTCGGGAATGACAACGGATAGATTACCATCCAAAACCTACATAATTCGTCGGTATTTCGTTGGGGAGTGCAACAGCTGTTAAATTCGTCGGTATTCCGTCGGGAAGTGCAACGGCTGTCCAATCCGTCGGTATTAAGTTGGAATATACCGCCGGAATTCTGACCGAATACCTAAATAGTCGGTATTGCGTCGGTATTTTGTCGGTTTGTGTTAATTTTTTGCAACGGTCATATTTTTGTCAGAATTTTGTCGGTTTTCTGTCGGGATCGTATGACCAAATACCGACGAATGTATTCTGTCAGGATTTTCCGACGAAGTTCCGACGAATTTGCCGAAATAGATTTCCGACAAATTTTCGTCGGAATTCCGTCGAAAAATACTGACCGATTTTTTTCGGTCGGTTTTTCCGTCGGGATTGTCCGTGTTTTCTTGTAGTGTTATGTAAAAAAGGAAAATAAATATATTTTTAAAAAATATTTATAAACTATTTTTATTTTCGTTTTTAATATATATGTATGTACATATATATAATCACACATTCTTCAGCCAAATTATAGTCAGTCTTTAGCGCCATCAATCGACTTGCGGATGATAAAGGTGAATGCCCATCTTTACATCCTTGATACAATGGCTACTTAGCTGCATCTAACATTTCAAAAAATCTCTTGGCTTCTAGATTGGGTTGTTCTCGTTCTCCTGCCTCTTCACACGGGAAATTTTCTAAATTGGGTTGTTCTTGTCTATCTCCTTCCTCTTCACCCGACGGTAAATTTTCTCCATATGCATCATATACCATCTGAACAGTCCCTATCCCAAAATCTACATCCGTGGTAGGTTCATCTAACCTATCGGCAGTTTGAGGTTCGCTACTACTACCATACTCAAATCTTTCTCCATGAAGATACCAAATCTTATAACCACGTGTAAATCCTTTCAGATATAAATGACTCCATACTTCCATTTTTTTGACACGGATATTATTCTTACAAGTAGAACATGGACATAATAAATACTTACATGTTCTTGCTTCCGGTTGACTTTGAACCACCGCCATGAATTCTTGAATACCACGTGCGTATTCCTCCGTAAGTAAATTTGTATTTGGATCCATATGAGGTTCATCTAGCCAAGAACGAAAATTATAAGAAGTACCCATGATTTATATTGTTTTGTTGTGATTTGAATGAATGAAGGAGAGGTCGTATTTATAATGAATCTGGAAAACTTCCCGACGGAAAATATTCGTCGGTATTCCGTCGGGAATGACAACGGATAGATTACCATCCAAAACCTACATAATTCGTCGGTATTTCGTTGGGGAGTGCAACAGCTGTTAAATTCGTCGGTATTCCGTCGGGAAGTGCAACGGCTGTCCAATCCGTCGGTATTCCGTTGGAATATACCGACGGAATTCTGACCGAATACCTAAATAGTCGGTATTGCGTCGGTATTTTGTCGGTTTGTGTTAATTTTTTGCAACGGTCATATTTTTATCAGAATTTTGTCGGTTTTCTGTCGGGATCGTATGACCAAATACCGACGAATGTATTCTGTCAGGATTTTCCGACGAAGTTCCGACGAATTTGCCGAAATAGATTTCCGACAAATTTTCGTCGGAATTCCGTCGAAAAATACTGACCGATTTTTTTCGGTCGGTTTTTCCGTCGGGATTGTCCGTATTTTCTTGTAGTGTTATGTAAAAAAGGAAAATAAATATATTTTTAAAAAATATTTATATACTATTTTTATTTTCGTTTTTAATATATATGTATGTACATATATATATAATCATGTCAATATCATAAATAAATTTAGTATCAAAAATGAAATATCTTAAAAGTAAATATACATAGCAATTCGTTATATTTAAAACAAGTAATTTGACAATAAAAATTTTTCTTTTATATAAGTCTCAATTTCATAAACAATTTACTAATTTCCATTACTAATATATCTATTTATATTTTTCTTTTTTTTGTAATATTTTATTTTATAAAATCATATCTATATCATAAATGAATTTAGTATCAGAAATAATATCTTACAACAAAAATATAGTGATTTTGATATTTAAGACATGTGATTTAAAAAAGTAATTTCCTTTTATATAAATCTCACTTTCATACAAATTTCTTGATAATTTTGGTTTAATAACGTTTTTCTACGATTGTTAATAATGTTAGTTAAATATTTTTCATTTTAAATATAATAACTCTTTTTCATAAAAAAGTCAATTTAGTTACCAAATCAGTATTTACTGTTAATGCACTAAAGGAAATTATATTTTCTTAATTATTAATTTTCTAAAATAATATTCACTTTTTGGATAATTATTCAATCTCTTATTTAAAACAAATTCTATCACAATTTCATACAATTTTTTTTCCCATAATTACAGATTCTCAAACCTAATACTATGTGAATGTTTCAATATCTATAAAAATAAAAAAGTAATTATCTCAAATTCATTTCCATTAGAATATTGTTTTCCTATGAATGTGGCATTTGATAAAATTAATTAGGTTACTATTACGTTCTAAAACTCTAATGATCAACGTGTTCTTAAAAGATTTCAAATTTGATTCACTTATACAACTTCTGATCAACACTTAAACTTTTTCTCATAAATTTAAGCCAAAACAAAATATATCAATTTAAAAAATACATATTTACAAATTTTTTAGAAACTAAATTAAATTATGTATAATCTGATTTAGTATAATTAAAATTCAATTGAAAGTATATACAACTCAACATACCAAAAATAACTTAACAGAATCCAAATTATTATACCCAAAAATCATATATTTAATTAAGATAACGTAATAACAATATAGTTTAAAACAGTGTTATATTTGTCTTTTTAATATACAAACTACAAAATAATTTAAACTTATCAATAATTAAAAATAAAAAGTTAATCAATTATAATGATTTTATTATTTCGTAAATGTTTGTATCCGTGCATGAGCACGGAAATCACCTAGTTTATGGTAAATCTTATTGAAAACCCTAAAGAATTTTTGACCAAAATAGTCCATAAATAAAAATATGCCAAAGTAAGTTTTATTAAAAAACAAAAGAGTTGTCAAAAAAAAAAAAAAAAAAAAGAAATTAAAGTACCATTAATGATATGCGTCTAATATAAATAAGTATATGACGACAAAAAAAAATATAAATAAGTATATTTTTATTTTTAATATTGTCAGAAGGTTAATTATCAAGTTGTATCCATTAACACAGAAGAAATTGGGCCGCGATTAGGTTAAGCCTCTGAGCCCAAAAGCTAAAAAGGGAAAGAAAAAAACCCGTTCAAATTGAAACCCTCGATTTCGCTTAAGCTTTGTTCCAATTTTTGATTCGGTGGAGGAAGGAGGAGGACGAAAAGAGTGTTTTCCAGCCACTGCGAAAATTCATCAACCTTGTCGTCGTCTCTCTCCCTATCTACTTCCCTTTCTTCCGCGAGGTATGTTCTCGATTTGTATTCCGAATTCCCAATTTTTTAATTATTTGTAATGAATCCGAGATTCGCGAATAGAGGTTTTGTAAAATCGTATTCTTTTGTTAGAAATCTGAAATTGACTGCGTAAATAGACAAATTTTCATTTCAATTTCGTTGTTTGTTAGTATCCCCTCGTCGAAATTTTGAGTCTTTATTGGCATATGTTTACTACTGTTAAACTGAAATTTGAACATTGGTTTCTAATGGGTTGGTTTAGAGATGTGAGAAGTCAAGAAGGCAAAGGTGCAACCTTTTTGCGTTTTCCTGAAACGCCTTCATAAAGGGAAAAATGGGTTCTTGCTTTGTTACTTATGCCTTCACTTGTCTCTTTGCTTTTGAGTTTTCCTCTTTGTTGACGCTTGGACATTGCTATATTTCTTGTTTATATAAAACACTGATGCTGCTGAAACGCTTCTCCATCTCTATTTCAATCTAGAATAGTTATCCAAAACCTAAGTGAGAACCAGACTTTTCCTGTAGATTTGTTGAATTTACCTCCCCTACTAAGGCCAATGATCAATAAACCTTTAAGATGTTTTCCCGGGCTCCCACTTGTTTGTACTTCTCTAGTGTGTACCAGATTTACCTTTTTCTGATTTGGGGGTATATCTAAATTATTAGCTTCAATGCGGCTGTGTTCATTTCTTTTGTTTCTATGCAATTCGTATTTCATTAAATCCTTGTATTCGTGAATTGGTATAGGTATGCTGCTATAATAGAATCGGCATTGGAGAATATAACAGAAATGGAGAGTGAGAGAGTTGAACAGGGCACAGACAAGGAAATTGAGACCGAAGGGCAAACTCAGGATACTGTTGTGGGAACCAATAAGGAAGTTGAGACTAAAGGGCAAACTCAGGATAACGTTGTGGAAATCAATAAGGAAACTGAGACTGAAGAGCAAACTCAGGATAACATTGTGGAAACCATTAAGGGAATGGAGACTGAAGAACAAAGTCAGGTTACTGCTATGGAAACCGAGAATAAGAATCCAGGAGAGACAGTCGGAGAGGAAGATCCAGTAAGCGAACCTAAGGATCCTTCTTCTCCCATGATCATTGAAGAAGGTATTTCTCATGTTTCTATCCTTGAAAAGGAGGACGACGGTGATGATGATGTACCAAAGACTGATGATGAGAAGAATACCCAATTAGAGACTAGCCCGCATCTAAGTCCTCCTTCAGCGGCTATAGATCCTGAAGGAGGGTTAAGCAAGGCTACTGTGGAAGACAATGTTGAACGGAACATTGGGTCCAGCGAAGTAAGTTCGGGTGTCTTGAAAAATGACAAAGATTCTGTCATGGTTGACAAAGATACTCCAGTAGTCCTTGAAGAAACGGCCACAGTACCTTATAGCAAACTCTCGGAGGATAAAGGATCGCCACATCATCATGCTAATACTGTGATGGATCAGGACAAAGCTACAGAAGAGCAGGACATGGCATCCTCAGGAGAGCTGAACGAGATTACGGTCACTCCTGATACCAAACTCTTGGAGGACAAAGGATCACCCCTTCAGCATGCTGATACTGTGATGGAGCAGGACAAACCTGCAGAAGAGCATGACATGGCATCCTCAGGAGACTTTAACGAGATTACGGTCACTCCTGATACCAAACTCTCGGAGGACAATGGATCACCCCTTCATCATGCTACTGTAATGGAGCAGGAGAAACCTGCGGTAGAAGTAGAACATAACATGGCATCCTCAGGAGACCAAAACGAGGTTACAGTCACTCCTGATACAAAAATCTCGGAGGGAAAAGAATCGCCGCATCGTCATGCCAATTCTGTGATGGAGCAGGATAATCCTGCGGAAGAACATAACATGGCATCCTCAGAAGATCACAACGAGGTTACAGTCACTCCTGATACCAAACTCTCGGAGGAAAAAGGATCACCCCTTCATCATGCTGATACTTTAATGGAGCAGGACAAAGCTGCAGAAGAACATGACATGATATCCTCAGGCGATCATAACGAGTCTCCAGTAACTGCTGACACCAAAGATGTTGAGGAGAACAATGAGAGGCTAGACAAGGGCGAGGCTAACAATATGAACTTGGCTGACCATGTAAGTGAGCCAGTGGATCATGATGAAGGAACCACAACGGAGAATGAAAAAGAGTCAGATGTGCCTGTTTCTGAGACCGAGTCAAATCTGGAGAATAAGCCATCCGAGCCTCACATAGAAACCTCAGTAAACGTGGAAAAAGAGCCAGACATGTCTGCCACTGAAAATTTGACAGAAAATGACCAAAACTCTGATGTGTTGGCTGCTGGAGTTTCGGGAGACAGTGACAAAGGGTTATCTCTCTTGCCCGCTACCCAGACTTCACCTAACCATAAAGAAGGAGTTGCTACACTTGAGGCTGAACGTATGGAAGACATGGAAGTCGACGTCCCTGATTCTATTTTGGTTACTGATGCTAGTATTGATCCTCCAAATAACAACGAAGTCAGTGTCGAGGCTCCTACTAATGCTGAAAATAAAGACTATTCTATAGTATTAGTACCCGAGGGGAGTGATGCTGATAATGAGAGTGCGTCAGTGAGACGTGAACCTGGTCCTCCTTATGTTGCATCTTCTGATACGAAGTCTGAAGTGGGGGCAAGTGGGGGTTTGAATAAGGGGGTCCATAAAATAGGTCCGCCACCACCTGGTTTGGATAGGCCCATGAGCCCAAAACGCTCTTTTCTGTTGGATGATACGTCGGAGGGCTATGAATCTGGAACGGAGGAGGATCAAGCTGCTTTTATGAAAGAACTGGGTCACTTCTTTAGAGAGAGAAACATGGACTTCAAACCTCCAAAATTTTATGGAGAGGGACTAAACTGCCTTAAGTAAGCTTGCTCCCCCACCTTATTGTGTTTTAACAATTTCAGTGGAAGCTGATATTCATTCATTTTCCTTGGCGCAAGGTTGTGGAGAGCTGTAATTAGATTGGGGGGTTATGACAAGGTACGCCCCCACTGTCAATGCGCCTGATGAACGATATAGCATCTTCGTTGACGAGAAAATTTGGCCTTTGCATTTCGTTCATGATTAAAATTATACTTTATTTTGAATAGGTTACTGGATGCAAACTATGGCGGCAAGTAGGAGAGTCTTTCAGGCCCCCAAAGTAAGAAGATTTTTGTCTTTCACCATTGGCCTTGTTCTTTTCTTATTAGTTGATTTTGATTTTATCTGCATGTTACCAAGAGTTTGTTCAAATTAGTTGCTCATTTGCTTGTCCAGGACATGTACAACAGTGTCATGGACTTTCCGAGGTTTCTACGAAAAGGTGCGAGATTATATTTCCACCCTCTTTGCTGATCTCCATTCTCTGTTTTTTTTCCCAAATAACGTGGCTTGTGTGTACACTGGCATGGGGCTCTATGCTTCAGCTCCCTCTTTGAGACAATTTAAATGATTGAACAAAGAGCAAGTGTGAATCCTTTGGAGATATATTTCCTTAATATCCATTAACATCTTGTAACCTTATTTATGTTATATCGTTTCTTATTTATTTTTCAGGCTCTTCTTGAATATGAGCGGCATAAAGTTTTCGTGGGTGAAGTACAGATACCCCTTGCTATTGAACCAGAACCAATGAATATTGATAATCAGGTAAGTTTCTTGAACATTATATCATGCGTCTGTAGTTTTTTGTTTGATCTTCTTCTTATGATTAATGTTTTCTGTGTTTATAACTTAAACCTGCGGTCATGCAGGCTTCTGGATCTGGTAGAGCGAGGAGAGACGCTGCAGCACGTGCTATGCAAGGTTGGCATTCACAGCGTCTTAATGGGAACGGTGAAGTTAATGATGACCCTGCATTTAAGGTCCGACAGAATCTTGTATCTTTCAACTCTACACCTTTGTTGTTGTCATCTTCTGAACCGCACGCTATTTTGTAACTGTAGGATAAGAATTTAGTTCTTCATCAAAAGCGCGAGAAACAGATAGGAACACCCCCTGGTATGAGTTCTGTTCGATGAAGAAGTCTTTGTTTCCATTTGTATTATTGAAGCTTTGACTCAGTTTATTACTAACATTCTCACAATGTCATCAGGTTTGCTTAAACGCAAGAGGCTATCGTCTACTGAACATGTTGCAAAACATGCTATTCAAGTGTCTAATCCTATGTATGGTTATTAGTTTTGTACTCTTGAGTTTTCGGGAGGTGATACTTCACATTTGAAATCCTGATTCCGTTTTGTTCTTCTTCTTAGGTTGGATGTGACAGTTGTTGATGTTGGACCACCAGCTGACTGGGTAAAGATTAACGTGCAGAGGACGGTATGCTACTTTCTTGAAAATTTGAGCAAATTAGTTTTATTTATATTATATTAATTAGTATTCTCGTCTAATATTCGCAGCAAGATTGCTTTGAGGTGTATGCATTAGTCCCAGGACTAGTCCGTGAAGAGGTTTAGCTTTCTCACTCACACACTTGGAACAGAATCTGTGTACTTCTCTGTTTTGTTTACGTGTCAACAACTTATCTTGGCAAATAATAACACAGGTCCGAGTCCAATCAGATCCGGCAGGGCGGTTGGTAATAAGTGGCGAACCGGAGAACCCTATGAATCCCTGGGGGGCTACTCCTTTCAAGAAGGTAGTGCTCGTTAGGCAAATTCAACACTTATATATAGATTGTTGAGTTACATTTTTGTCAACTTTCTCTTGAATTGTAGGTCGTGAGTTTACCGACAAGAATTGATCCTCATCATACTTCGGCTGTGGTGACCCTGAACGGCCAGTTGTTCGTCCGTGTGCCACTCGAGCAATCTGATTAGAAACATTTTACAGTTTAACAAAGCCTTGAAGAAGATCCAAGAGAGAAGGGAGAAGAATGTTTAAAAGTAGTTGTGAGGATGTTTTCTGTATATTATCATGATTGAGGCTTGAGAGCATAACACAACCTGAGAACCCACTTTAGGATAACTTTAACTAGGCCATCTAGTTTATCATCTCTACTCTCTTTGATTAAATTCTTAAACTCAGCATTTACATGTACCACAAGTTCTTTAAACATTTCCTATTAAGAAACACAAATCTACAACTTTTTTCAGTATTTGTGTTCTTATTTTCTTTATTGTTTATATACATTTATTCTCACGTCTTTGTGTTTGTCTTCCTTCAAATAAAGAAAAGTAGTATATCATTCTGGCTTGTAAGTATCCCTCCCAATGTTTAATATTCAAAATGATTCTATTCGTGATTGATCAAAAAAAAACAAAAACGATTCCATTCGTGTTACAATGATGTTCCAAATCGTTGCATATGTAACAATAGTTCCCAATATGAAAACTTCAATTTCTTCTTATAGAAACAAATATTTTATTAAAGCATAATTGGTCAAACTGAAAAAGTAAATTCAAATAAAGGTGGTCCAATTATTCAAAAAAAAATTTTTCTGCGGAAGATGTGTTGGATCTCTATGAGCCAATTAAAATTATTATTAAGCAGAGCAGGAGGCTTTCTACTCGTATCTGTTCTCTCCGCGTCTGCCCTAAACGCGCCGTCTCTAGCCTCCTCCGCCTCTTCTTCATCTCCCGCCGCCATGGAAACTCACAAAACCAAGGTCTGCATCGTCGGAAGCGGTCCCGCAGCGCACACGGCAGCGATCTACGCAGCTAGGGCGGAGCTCAAGCCTCTCCTCTTCGAAGGATGGATGGCTAACGACATCGCTCCCGGCGGTCAGTTAACCACAACCACCGACGTCGAGAACTTCCCCGGCTTCCCCGAAGGTATCCTCGGCATCGAGATCGTGGAGAAGTTCCGTAAGCAATCTGAGCGATTCGGCACCAAGATCTTCACCGAGACGGTTAATAAGGTTGATTTCTCCTCGAAGCCGTTTAAGCTGTTCACCGATTCAAGAACCGTCCTCGCCGACGCTGTGATCATCTCCACGGGAGCTGTAGCGAAACGCCTCAGCTTCGCTGGATCTGGTGAAGGCGCCGGTGGTTTCTGGAACCGAGGTATCTCGGCCTGCGCCGTGTGCGACGGAGCTGCTCCGATTTTCAGGAACAAGCCTCTGGTGGTTATCGGCGGCGGAGATTCGGCTATGGAGGAAGCGAATTTTCTGACCAAGTATGGTTCCAAGGTTTACATTATCCACAGGAGAGATACGTTCAGGGCGTCCAAGATTATGCAGCAGAGGGCGTTATCGAACCCTAAGATTGAAGTGATTTGGAACTCTTCGGTGGTTGAGGCGTACGGAGATGAGAACGGGAAAGGCGTTCTTGGGGGTTTGAAGGTGAAGAACGTTGTTACTGGCGATGTGTCTGATTTGAAGGTGTCGGGATTGTTCTTTGCGATTGGGCATGAGCCAGCGACGAAGTTCTTGGATGGGCAGCTTGAGGTTGATGAAGACGGCTATGTGGTGACCAAGCCTGGTACAACTAAGACGAGTGTGGTTGGTGTGTTTGCTGCTGGAGATGTTCAAGATAAGAAGTATAGGCAGGCTATTACAGCTGCAGGAACTGGTTTGTTCTTTGCTTGTCTTTTTATCTTTTCTTTCATGTACAATGAATCACCGTTTTGAAATCATTACTGACATGTATCATAGAAGCAGCATCTGATATGCTGTGTGCGCGCTTGTTATCTACTAGCATAATGTATATGGTAGTTAGGTGTTTGAAAGTCATTAGCTTTTTATGATGGGCCCTTTCGTGTTCTAAAAGTGACTTTTTGTATATCATTGGATTCGCTTAACAAAAAGTAGAGTAGGCATGATTTGTCTTTCGTATAGAGTGGTTCCTTTTTTTTTGGCGTTAGAAGCTTCTCTACTATTCTTATACACTGTATTGATCATTAGTTGATCTAGGTAAGATTTCTTGAGAGACTAAGTTAAAATTAGACTATTTCAAGTATCGATATAAAGATTTTTCATCTTGCCACAAGAAGAACCAGACATATTGAGCTATTTTCACTGCTGATGACCAAGTTGAAATCATATTGTTTAGGGGGGCCTAGGATAATTGTGTTTCCGTCAAACTCAATTTTCGGATACCTTTTTAGACAGTGATTTATCTTTTTAATTTCCACTTTCATATGCAACACTGATCACAACTTACGGATTGGTGTAGGGTGTATGGCGGCCTTGGACGCAGAGCATTACTTACAGGAGATTGGATCTCAGGAGGGTAAAAGTGATTAGAGAGGGTGTAGGTGAAGGACCCATTAATAAGTTGCTCTCTCTTATTTGCAGTGTCATTTGCAGAACTGTCGAGCTTAATGAGGGAGTTTGAGTAGAGTTTTAAGCGTTTGCAGTTGAACTTGATTCTGGAGTTTGTGCCGAGTTGTATCTCTTTAGTGGGTCACAGATTTGAGCAATCTGCTCTTGATTTGTTCCTCATGTGAGGGCATTTTATTTTATTTGATTGTGTAAACCAGTTTGAATTGAACCGATTGGATTTGGAGTCTCTATAGCTCAATAAAACTAAAATGGATTTCTAGATATATTGTTCAATTATTTAGAGAGAAGAATAAAATATATAATAATGTTTGTAATCTACACCACTTAAAATTTAATTATAACATTTAGACATATTTTGCCTTTTTATTGCATTTCAAAATTCATATTTTAAAATACTTAATAATTCTTTCTTATCAAAATTAAAGAAGATTATGAAAACATAGTTAAATAAATGTCGTATATTTTCCATTTTTAATTGATTGAAATATGGTTAGTTGTATAGTTAATAATATTTTTGTTTAGATAATATATAAAATTAAATATTTTTTTAATTTATGTATACAAATCTAAAATGACACTTGAAAGAGAGGAGTGGTTTTTATTAATTCTACCTTTTATCTTTTAGATCAAATTTTTTTCTTTCTTATTTGTCGGATAGAGATATTATTTGATTTTTTCACTTAGTTTTCTTTTGAATTTATCTCGGTCTCTAGTTAATTATATGATTTTTTGTACTATATTTATAAATTCTCTTTGGATTTTATTAACTTGTGGATCGGGTTCGGTTCATTTTTCCGCTTTATAAATAATATCTGGAATTGTTTAAAATTGTTTAAAAACTAAAAATATTTAAATAATTTAATTTAAAGCTTGTTAAACCATCTAAAATAACTAATAATTTTTTTAAAAAAGAAAAACTACCAAATCTTTAAAATATTTAAATTAGTTTAACGTATATAAAAATAAATATATTTAATTAATTTCAGATATTTCAGATTTTACTAGTTCTGTCTAGTTATACCCAAACGCATCTATATTATTAAAATAGGAGTATCCATTAAAAAATACCCCTAAGTTTTCTAACTTATTTACACTTCCATGTCACTGAGAATTAAATTAAACTATTTATTTTAATGCTTGTCTTTTCCAGTTAAATTATTGAGTTTTCTTTAATCAAATTTAAATTTAATGTCATTAAATGAACTTACCTATTTTAATGCTTGTCTTTTCCAGTTAAATTAATGAGTTTTCCTTAATTAAATTTAAACTTAATGTCATTAAATGAACTTAAAAATATATCATATTTAACGTAACTTATTACGGACGAGTACGACCCAATAATGAACTTGAATTTTATTTTTACGAAAACGTGAATCACTTGACTTATGTAATATTTAAAATATATTAACTACAATATAACAAATATAACAAATGCATATAACCTACCTATATTTTAGTTTGAAATGATCATGCTCAAGTTTTATATAGTCAACTTACATCATGCATCGATCGATGTACAATAGTCAAACCACCTATAGTTTTCGTTTTCTTTATAGGATGTATCAACCAACCAATCATCCCACTGATTTTTCTAAGCTTTATAAAAAAACAAATCAATAAATACAAACTCAAAATCCAATATCTTCTATTAATCAAAACAGAATATCTTCAAAGTCGTATCTTTAATGTACCTATCAAATATAAAAACTGTAACCATAATTATACTAGTTATAAGAATAGATTTGATTCCAACCAATTAATCTATTACTTTGGTAATTGATTTGATTGCAGAAGAGGAAACAATAAATTTAAAATTTATAAGAATATAAAGATATAGAGATTCCAACCAATTGCATATATTTGCATATGATTTTCGCATAATAAGCTTCAAATTGAACATTAAAAAAGATAGAGATATATATTTTTAATTTTTTACCGACACAGAACTTAAACAAAATGAAGAATTAAGGGTAATTTTTTTTGTTATACTTCCGGGAAAAAACGGTTACAAGATGGACTTTCATAATATGACATTTTAACATATTAATGTTATGAACATTTAATAATTATCTTGACGAAAAACAAAGATTATAAATAATTTATTATTAACAAAAGTATGAAATTATTTACAATTTGATGACTAATTCATCACCCTTTTTTATAGAGAAAAAGAGAAAAATAGCACTAAATCAAGTTTTTGTTCCCAAACTAGCACTCAAGGTCAAAAGTCACAAAAATAGCACTTAATGTTTTATCAAAAGTCACAAACTTAGGGCTTAGAGTTAAAGGGTGGAGTTTAGAATTTAGGGTTTAGGGTTTAGGGTTTAGGGTTTAGAGTTTAGAGTTTAGAGTTTAGGGTTTAGAGTTTAGGGTTTAGGGTTTAGGGTTTAGGGTTTTGGGTTTTGGGTTTAGGGTTTAGGGTTTAGAGTTTAGGGTTTAGGGTTTAGAGTTGAGAAAATGAGGTTGTGGGGATAAGATTTCAAATTTTTTTAAAAATAAAAAAATTAAAATTTTCAAAGGATAAACTTAGAAATGTGCTATTTTGATCATTTTAGTTTTTGAGTGCTATTTTTGTGATATAAACTTAGAAATGTGCTATTTTGGAGATTTGCCCTTTTTTATATGTCAAATTTTTCATAGAAGTTTAAAAATCATTTTATTTTCTTTAAACTTGTATAACTAATTTATAATCTTTTATGCCATACTAAGTCATGATATAATATTTTTTCATATTTTACATTAATAACCATTGTTTTTATATATCGTCTACAATTCTCTAGTTACGTCTATTTGTTCAATTTTGTATATGACATCGAATATTCATCATAAATAGATGGTTTAAGATGCTAAAAAAATTATTTATTTGGTGAATATAATATATCAAATATTACAAATACATTATTTAATTAAATAAATAACCAAAATTCATATCCGCTCGATCAGGTTCCAGTAGTTCTTAATACCCGTTCCAATATTTTTTTTAATAACGATTCCCATCACATTTCAGGGTTCGGGTTAAGGTTCGGCTTTCTACTCGGATCTGCTCTCTCCACGCCGTCATGGAAACTCACAAAACCAAGGTCTGCATCGTCGGAAGCGGTCCCGCAGCCCACACAGCAGCGATCTACGCAGCTAGAGCGGAGCTCACGCCTCTCCTCTTCGAAGGCTGGATGGCTAACGACATCGCCCCCGGCGGTCAATTAACCACCACCACCGACGTCGAGAACTTCCCCGGCTTCCCCGACGGTATCCTCGGCGTCGATCTCGTCGCGAAGTTCCGTAAGCAATCGGAGCGATTCGGCACCAAGATCTTCACGGAGACTGTCAACAAAGTCGATTTCTCCTCGAAGCCGTTTAAGCTGTTCACCAATACGAGAACCGTCCTCGCCGACTCCGTGATCGTCTCCACGGGAGCCGTGGCGAAGCGCCTCAGCTTCCCTGGATCTGGTGAAGGCGCCGGTGGTTTCTGGAACCGAGGTATCTCGGCGTGCGCTGTGTGCGACGGAGCTGCTCCGATTTTCAGGGACAAGCCTCTGGTGGTTATCGGCGGCGGCGATTCGGCTATGGAGGAGGCGAATTTTCTGACTAAGTATGGATCTAAGGTTTATATAATCCACAGGAGAGATACGTTCAGAGCGTCTAAGATCATGCAGAAGAGAGCGTTGTCAAACCCTAAGATTGAAGTGATTTTGAACGGTTCGGTGGTTGAGGCGTACGGAGATGAGAACGGGAAAGGCGTTCTTGGGGGTTTGAAGGTGAAGAATGTTGTTACTGGTGATGTGTCTGATTTGAAGGCTTCTGGATTGTTCTTTGCGATAGGGCATGAGCCAGCGACGAAGTTCTTGGATGGGCAGCTTGAGCTTGATGAAGACGGTTACGTTGTGACTAAGCCTGGTACTACGAAGACGAGCGTGGCTGGTGTGTTCGCTGCGGGAGATGTGCAAGATAAGAAGTACAGGCAGGCCATCACAGCTGCAGGAACTGGTATGAGTTAGAGTTTTGAAATCAAGAATCATAGAAGCAACATCTAATATGCTATGTGCTTGTTATATCCTAACATAATGCTCTAAGTAGTATTTGGTACTTAGGTGTTTGAATGTCATTAGCTTTTTCTCTGATGGGGATGTCATGTTCTCAAACTGACTTGTTTTTTTTGTATCATTTCACTTAACAAAATGGTTTTGTGTTTGCTGAAGAGTGGTCCTTTGTTGTGCCTTTTTGGCGGTACAAGCCTCTTTACTTTCATTCTAATACTCTGTTAGAAGAAACCGTAATGGTCATTGATTATTCTAGGTGGGATGTCTTGAAAGCCTGCAAGTTAAATTAGACTGTTTCAAGTATCGGTTTTATGTTCTCTTTCTAGAAAAAAGAAGCAGACATATTTAGCAATTTTCACTGCTGATAACTAAGTTATGTTGAAATCAGATTGTTCTCGGTGGTCTAAGATGATTGTGTGTCTCCGTCAAAACCCAGTTTGCATACCTTTCTAGACAGTGATTACCTTCAAGTGTAATGTTTTTCATTTCACCTTTCACAAGAAACTCTGATCACAACTTATGGATGGTGCAGGGTGCATGGCCGCCTTGGATGCAGAGCATTACTTACAGGAGATTGGATCTCAAAAAGGTAAGAGTGATTAGAGATTGGATGCTGTGTCATTTGCAGAACCGTCAAACAGATGATATTGATGAGGGAGTTTTTTTATGTGCGTTTGCAGTTGAACTTGGTCAAGTTGTAAGAGCAACTCCACTCACGGTATATAATGGAGCATCTACGAGTACTCCATTCACGGTATATAATGGAGCATCTAGGAGTACTCCATTCACGGTATATAATGGAGTATCTACGAGTACTCCATTCACGGTAGATAATGGAGAAACTACGGGTAGAAGGTAACAAAATAAATGAAAAACTTGAGAACCTTTTTTTGGTCGAAAATACAATACCCAATATGATAATATGGGTGGAGAAGACAATGATCCGAACAAAACTAAGAGCACAACAATGATTGTAGGGAAACAAGATGCAAGTGGAGCCCAGCTGAAGATGTTGTTCTTATTAATGCGTGGTTAAATACAGACAAATATATAATTGTGGCTACTGATCAAAGAGCTTCTTCTTTTTGGAAAAGAATTGCTGCATATTATTCATCAAGTCCTGCAGCTGCAAGTCTACCAAAGCGAGAAAGCAGTCACTGTAAGCAAAGGTGGCAGAAAATAAATGATAGTGTTTGCAAGTTTGTTGAATGCTATGATCATGCTTTGAGACAAAGAACTAGTGGCCAGTCTGAAGATGATGTTGTCCAAGTTTCATACCAATTCTACTTCGACGATTGCAAAAAGAGATTCACGCTTGAACATGCATGGAGGAAGCTCCGTCATAGTCAAAAATGGTATAGTTACATCTCTAAATGTTCCAAGAGTAGTGGAAGTTCAAAACGAGCAAAATTGGATGAAGGGGGCACATTTTCTTCAAGCTCTAATACAAAAAGTAACGTAGATGAACACGCTATGGCTCGTCCTATTGGTGTGAAGTCATCAAAGGGCGAAGGGGAGATTGTTGTTACTAAAACAACAAATGAAGAGAATGTTGTTACTACTAAAACAACAAATGAAGAAAGGGAGTCCAACTCTCGATCAAGGCTAGAGAACTTGTGGGCTCTAAATGAGAAAGATATAGCTGAGAGAAATAAACTATCAAGGATAGAGCTGCTTAGAAGCCTTCTGGGAAAAACAGAAAAACTTTCAGAAAAAGAAGAAACTTTGAAGAACAAACTCATCGATGAAATGTTGTAATGTTAAGCTTAAGCTTGTATTGTTTATCGCGCAACTTATATTATATTTTTGTAATATATGCTGTAGGTAAGGTGTTATATTCGCGTGCAAAGACTTTCTCTTGATCATTATCTTTTTTTTTTTTTTGTCAACCTCTTGATCATTATCTCCATCTTTGTAATAAACACTTTCTAAGGTCAAGTAAGCAAACTTCTTCAAATTCAAAAATAATAATAAAAGAATCTCTACAAGAATTTGGAAGTTTTGTTCAAAATAAGGAAAGAACTTTAAAAAAAAAAAAAGTATGCTAAACGATGCTCTGCAAAAGAACAATTCATATACTAAAGGGTTTTGGGCAAGTGAATTACAGACTCTATTCTACAAATATGCCTACTAATATGGGCAATATTTTCGGTTCAGGTTCTTTTTTCATTTCACCTTTCATAATAAATGTATGCTAAATGATACTCTGCAAAAGAACAATTCATATAAATCTAAAGGGTGAGCATTTGCACAAGTGAATTACAGACTACTCTACAAATATGCCTACTAATATGGGCAATATTTTCGGCAATCAAATTTGACTTCATGATGAAAATAGGCGTCATCAGTTAAAGATTAAGGCTTAGTTAATTATAATTTGGATTATGGTTTAATATTTTGTTCTACCATTTTTAGTTTTGTTTTTATAAGTTTTTTCTCTAATTTATGCTTGCTTGTATTATTTTTAATATTATAACTCTTTTATTATATTATATAAAAATTGCTTTAGTAGTTTAAACATAAATTATTAGTATTATTATTGGGCTTATGATAGATGAGAAAAATAAAAAAAGTTAACAAATACAGTTAAATAAATTTCAAATATAATTTCATATGTTTAAATTTTTCTTAGATTTTTTTAAATTAAGATAAGTTTTTAAAATTATTTTTTCCTAAAATTACAATAAAATTAAAATATAATATAATAATATTATAGAAATAAGATACTTAGTGGCCATTTTACCATTGGAACTAACAATTTTAATATAGTTTTCTTAACTTAAATTTTATTAGAACATAATATAGTATTATATTAATGAGATATATATAGCGAATATCTCACTAAAAAGGTTACTCTAACTCTTTGGTGGGTCAGAGCTTTGATCAGTTTGCTCTTGAATTGTTTCTCATTTGAGGACTTTTTATTTGATCTGATTATGCAATTTCAGTTTAAATTAATCCGAATGGATTCGAGTCTCTATAGCTCAATAAAACTAAAATGGGTTTCTCGTTATATTGGTTGGTTAATTCATAGTTCTATACAATTCTCAGTTGAATATCGCATAGTAACTTCCACTAATTGTTGATCAAAAAAAAACTTCCACTAATTAAATGGGATAAGTTACACAACTAAACTACACACTTGTTTCTTCGTCAACACTGAACTGTTTAATTTTCTGATTTATGATATTTAACGTTTTAAATGACCAAAGAATATATATAAACATATACGTGTACTGCGGTTCTTATTAACCTCACAATAAATACAACTTCAGTTGTACAAAAAAGTACTAACATAAGTTTTTTAAACTCTACGTTAGTTGTGTCTTCCTTCTTTCTACCTCTCCTTTTCCCTCATGATCACAACAAGCAAGAGTCAGAGATATTTGTTACGGTTTCTTGTGCTCCACGGTGGAGCTACGGCCGCCGCAGCTCCCTCCAGCGAGAAAACGCTCTCTCAGACACCCACTTGGGCCGTCGCGGTCGTCTGCACATTTCTCATAATCATTTCCCATTTCCTTGAAAAGGGTCTTCATAGACTCGGCAATGTCCGTCTTCATTCTTCTTCTTAAATGTTCTTGTTCAAACACTCAATGTCTGAACTATCTTTCTTTGTTTCTTCGCAGTGCTTATGGAAAAAGCAGAAAAACTCTCTGCTCGAAGCCTTAGAGAAAATCAAAGCTGGTTAGTTAGTAATGATTGATATTATGACAAAGCTTGAATTGGTTTTTCAAGAATTTTTTTAAAAAATGGTGATTGATTAATCTGCAGAGCTGATGATTCTTGGATTCATTTCTTTATTACTCACCTTTGGAGAAACATACATTCTCAAGATCTGTGTTCCTTCGAAAGCTGCTCTCTCTATGTTACCATGTCCATCTGAAAAGATGAACACTCTGGCTCCGTCTCTTAGCAAACATCTTTTGGCTGCTGGTGATTTATCTGTGAATTGCAAAAATGGATCTGAGCCACTAATAACTTTGAAAGGGTTGCACCAACTTCACATCTTGTTGTTCTTCTTGGCTATTTTTCATGTTCTTTATAGTTTAATAACCATGATGCTTAGTAGGCTTCAGGTATGAAGAATCTAGTTTTGACCAACATATCGATGTTTGATGGAGTTAATAATGATGGCTTCATTTTTGTGTTGGCTACGTTGCAGATTCGTGGATGGAAAAAGTGGGAGCAAGAGACATTATCTCATGATTATGAGTTTTCTGTTGGTAAGTTGTGTTCAAATCCCTGAGATATGTCTCTTTTAAAAAAAATATGTCTTTAATACTTTCTCTGGATGTGGAGCAGATCAAACAAGACTTAGGCTCACTCATGAGACTTCTTTTGTGAAATTGCATACAAGTTTCTGGACAGCAATTCCTTTCTTCTTTTACGTCGTAAAGAAACTATTATTTCTTTCTCTTCCAATTGCATCAAACGTGTTCTTGATGTTATGATTTTGAATATTTTGAGCTCTTTGCAGGGGTGCTTCTTCAGGCAGTTCTTTGTATCTGTGGGAAGAACAGATTACTTGACCCTGCGCCACGGATTCATCTCTGTGAGTTTCAAAATCTTCCACCTTCCCCTTTTCTTTATTGTTGCAATCTTGATGCGTGAATATTGTGGTCTGATCAGGCTCATTTAGCTCCGGGAATAAAGTTCAACTTTCAGAGATATATCAAAAGATCTCTCGAGGATGATTTCAAGTTAGTAGTTGGAATAAGGTACAACACAATCCACAAACATAATAATATGCAAATGAAATTATTTTGGTTGATCTTCTATTAGTGTTTTCTTAATAAATATATTTTTTGTTTTGCTCCGCAGTCCAGTTCTTTGGGCATCATTTGTGATATTCTTGCTGTTTAATGTTAATGGTGAGCTACACATCTGGCTTTACATTTTTCAAATTCAGTTCATATTATGAAGTGTATCTATTCAATTTCCAGGATGGAGAACATTGTTTTGGGCATCAATACCTCCAGTGCTAGTAAGACTATCCCTCTCTCTACTTATGCTAAACCTGCTATGGAGTAAGTTCTTTTGTCTCAATATAAGAAGTCTTGTAACAGATAATTTTAGCTGTTGGAACAAAGCTTCAAGCGATTTTGGCAACAATGGCGCTAGAAATCGTAGAGACACATGTAGTAGTACAAGGGATGCCTCTAGTGCAAGGTTCGGATCGATACTTTTGGTTGGATTGCCCTCAACTGCTTCTTCATCTTATTCACTTTTCCTTGTTTCAGGTAATAACACTATGAAAACCATGTCTTCAGCTTCTTTGTTCTTCTATTTTGCTCATGTATAATTAATATTTATATTTCCTCTGTGTTCTGCAGAATGCTTTCCAGATAACACACTTCTTCTGGATATGGGTAAAATAAACAAGAAGCACCTCCTTTTAATTTAAATATTTTCGAATTATATTAGTAAATAACATACTGAATAACGTACATATAATATAAACCTTGGGGCTTGCAGTATTCTTTTGGATTAAAATCATGCTTCCATAAGGATTTCAACCTTGTAGTCATAAAACTCTTTCTATGGTAAAAACGGTTATTCAAACCCTTAATTATGTTTCTTACAATAGAAATCTTTTATTTAAAAACATATGAGGATGTATGTATATGCAGCCTAGGAGCTTTGATCTTATGCAGCTACATCACTCTCCCGGTGTACGCTCTGGTGACTCAGGTAATTTGTAAACAACATTTTTTTTAATATTCTAGTTATGTGGCCTCTTAATGAGAGTAATCTTGAATGTTGAAACGATGAAATGATAAAATGTTGTGTTGATGTGTGAGCAGATGGGTTCACACATGAAGAAAGCAGCGTTTGATGAACAAATGGCAAAGGCATTGAAGAAGTGGCATAAAAATATCAAAATGAAGAAAGGAAAAGCAAAGAAGCTCCTTAGCAAAACACTTGGTGGTTCGGGGAGTTTCAGCATCTCCCCCTCTTCCTCTGGAACCACTCTACATCGTTCCAAAACCACTGGTCACTCTTCTAACGCCATATACTACAAACAAGAAGAAGAACACGAAGAAATATCTGATCTTGAAGCTGGTGCTGAGGATGCTACTAAAAGGTTTCAAGAACAGCATAAGCCATTCCACCATTCTTAGCTGTTTTTAGTGTACTTTTATTATTACTTAAAGGTTTAGATGTTGTGAGAAAACAATGTTTCTACTGATTAGCCAACAATAGACTTATTTATATTAACTAAATCTACAGACGACATATTAGATTTTACCTTAGCATTAACTAGTGTGACCATTTTGCCCGGTATACCAAACACTTGAAGCTTTGGTCCATACTGTTATGGTTTTCTTAACTGATCTCTTGACATTTTGTTTCTTACTTCATAGGAATCATAGCATATGTATTCAAATGTGATATGTAATGAATTTTCCTCATTTAACTTTAATAAGCAACTTCCACTAACGTTACAAAACTGAAGTACACATGGTTCTCCGGATTCTTTAACTAAATACTGCTAGTAATTAAGAAGAACTGACATTTTCTTCTCTAAACACAAGTTAACATGGTACAATTTAATGAAAGAGTTATGTTGATCCGACACAGTTAACATGTCCCCAAAGGACTACTTCCAGTAAAACCAACTCTTTCTGAAGATCAGATGAGTTGTCTTCTTCTCGTGCCCAGTCAAATGTTTATCCAAGATTGAAAACATATAAATTTATCCAGTTGGCATGAGTGGTGAATTCACTCGATCTCTGGCTCGTAATAGTAGCTCCCAGGCCAAGACATCAAGAAGTCTTTTAGGAAATTTATCCTTGGTTAGTTATTGTTTCTTTATTAATGATCTGGTTAGTTTACATTACTTCATAGTTTATACACTTGACTACTAGGAAATAAGGCTTCTCCTTCCTTTCAAAAAGCTTTTAACTTTTATATGATCTCTAAAACACTCCTTAACATTGCTAATTTTCACTAACTAGTTATTAAATTGATAATTCGTTTCAAGAAAGAAAACAAATGATACTTTTGCACATATTTTCTTGGAAACGAATGGTAACCAAGAGAATAGAGAGGAACGTTACATTCCTTAACGTTCCTTAAAAAGATTATCATTCATGAAAAATATTTTTTTCTCTTCATTCCCTCTCATTCTTTTTTGTAGAGAATTATAATGCAAAATTGTTTCTTGTTAATTTTGATAAGGAACCCTCATTCCTCATCGTTTCCAAAATTTTATTCCTATTCATTATTTTCCTATTCATTCCTAATGTTCTTGGATGGTTACCAGTCATAGTAAATAAATACATTATGAAATATAAAAGGTATTTGTTTATCAGGTTATGGAAAGAACAAAGAGAAAAATACAGAGAAAACAAAACCTGTATTTGCTTACAGACAAAAAAGGGAAAATTGTTTTTTTAGAGCAAAAAAATGATAATTATGTCCATTTAGACTAATCTCATATACTTTATGTCTCATTAAGCTAATTATTTTCAAAAAGGCAATAATGCCCTTAAAATTGTAATTTTTAAATATAATAAATAATGGGTTCGATTAAGCGGGATCGATCGATCCAAAATTACAAGGTCGAACGGATCGATCATGATCATTATGCATAACAAAAAAAACGCGGAGCATATACTGATATACCTGGTCCATTTCACTCGATCGGCAAAAGTCGATTTCATACAGATCGACCGATCTCAAATTATTGACCGATCGATCCGTGGAAGCATAGATATGACTCATGGTAGATAGGCCTGGGCATTTTAACCTGGACCCGAAAACCCGGACCGGAACCGACCCGAAATCACAGGTCCAGGTACAGGTACAAGTATGTGTAGATTAACCTGTTGGATATATTATTCATAGACCCGTGGGTACAGGTTCGGATCCGGGTAAGACCCGATACCCGAACGGGTATTAATGGAACCAAAAAAAACTAATAGGCGTGCTTCAAGACTTCAAGACTTCAGGTTACAGCACGTCACTTGATGTTTTGTCTCAAACCTCGGTATCTCCTCGGCTCCTGCAGTCGTTTCCACTCCCCCAAACAGCCTTCAATCTTGAACAAAACCGAAAAAAACTTATCAATCAAACTGGAAGACCTAAATCATACTCATCTAATTTCTTCTTCTCCACTTTCTGAGACTTCTCAAAATAATTCTGTGGTAATTCCTTAATCTAAACCCAAGTTTCTTAATTCTGTGTTAGTCTCCACTTTTTTTAGTTTTGATAATGGTTTCGTTTCGTTTTTGTCTTGCTCGATGATTCACTTGATGACTAAGTTACGTTTGTTTGATTCTTTTGATTTTTGAGTTTTGTTTTGTTGTTTTGTGATTTGACTTTTGTTCATTGTTCAACTTGATTTTGAATCATATAATTCTTTGCGAATTGTCTTTTGTTTTGTTGCTTTGCTTTGTGACTTGACTTTTGTTTTGTTGCTTTGTGACTTGCGAATATAATTCTTTATCAAAGTTTAAGCAAAACAGATCATACGTTTGAATATTGTTTAATTTAGTATGTGTTGTTTCAAACTTTCATTTTTTTAATTCTGTTTTTTCTTTAATATAGATGGCTTCTTGTGAGAATCCAGTTGGAAGGGATGAAGATGAACCAATGCATGTTGAAGATAGTGATTCTGATTGAAGTCATGATGAAATTAGGACTCCAAGTTCTCGTAAACGCAAAGAAGCTGATGGTGGAAGTACTTCAAAATCAGGAAAGAAAACAAGATCTTGGGTTTGGAATCACTTCGCGAGGCTGCAAAAAGACAATGACAAAGCTAAGTGTCACCATTGTGGGAAGGAGATGATTTGTCCAAGCAAAATCAGGAACATCAAATATGAAGAAGCATTTGAATTTTGCGTGTAAGGGTTACAAATTATGGCAAGCTGCAAATAAGTTCAATAAGCAAGGTCAAGATGGTGATGATGACAGTCTTATGATCTGCAAGGTTTCTGAATCAGTGTTCAGGGAAGCTTCTAATGAGATGATGGTCTTGGGAGAACTGCCATTAGCTTGGGTAGAAGGTTTAGCATGGAAACACTTCTGCGACAAGGTTAAACTTTACAGCCCTCATTCTAGGAGAATAGCTTCAAGGGATATAGTTGAGATATATGTGAAAAAGAAAGCTGCCATGAAGAAGATTCTTGTAGATAATAAGCAAAGGCTCTCACTGACAACAGACATATGGGTTGCTCCTTATACAAGAGCAAGTTATATGGTTGTAACGGCCCATTTTATTGATTCATGCTGGCAGCTAAAGAAGTTGATTATTGGATTCAAGAATGTGTATGATCACAAAGGTGCAACCATCTGTAAGGTTCTGATTGACTGTTTAGCATAATGGGAGATCAAACGGGTGTTCAGTATCACTGTTGATAATGCCACAGCCAATAGTTCAGCTATGAGGAGATTCAAGGAGCAATTTGTCGAAAATGGAGATGATGCTTTGGTACTTAATGGTCGGTTTCTCCATTTGAGGTGTGCTACTCACATACTGAATTTGATCGTTAAAGAAGGATTGCTTGAGGCAGACAACAATATCAGTGCCATTCGAAATGGCATCTGCTTTGTGAGGTCTTCAACACCTAGAATGAATTCATTTGAGAAGAGAGTAGAATCAAGAAGACTTCAGAGAGGGAGCTTGCCTTTGGATGTAGAGACAAGATGGAATTCTACTTATCTCATGCTAGAACAAGCTTTGAAGTTCAAGGTTGGTTTTGAGAAGATGGCGGCTGAAGATAAGCCATATAATGACTACTTCAATGAAACTATACAGGGAACAAAACGCATTGGGCCACCGAGTAAAGCTGACTGGGAAGCTGTTAACCGGTTAGTTCAGTTCTTGATCATATTTTACAGTGCAACTTTGGTTCTTTCTGCTTCAACAAGTGCTTGTTCCCATAAGCTATACCATGCTATAGTCACGGTGCAAAGAAACATCAGTGCATTGAGTAACACACCTGGTCCGGATGCTATCTTAAGGTCTAAGGCTGCATCAATGTTAGGAAAGTTAGGGAAGTATTGGGATCCATTTGGGGAACATAAGGAGATGAATAAACTTGTGATAGTTGCTGGTGTTTTCGATCCGAGCAAGAAGATGAAGGTTACTACCAAGCTTTTTGAGAAACTCTATGGTGTAGGAGGTGTTCGGGTTACTCAACTAACCACTGAAATTGAGGACATCGTGAGAAGCCTTTTTGATGAGTACAACAACAATGTGAAGAAGCGACGTGATGCTGCAGCTGGTGGATCTTCTACTCAGGCTCAAGGTAATTCTTCTCAGTTTCAAGAACAACCTGGTGAAGAAGTATCTCAAAATACAGTTCTTGGGAATGGTCTTGCTTATGAGAGCATGAATGATATATATAATGAGCTTGTTCAAGAATCAGGGTTTCAAGAAAAAACAGATGAGTTAGATTTATATCTAAAAGAGAATGTGGAGACTCGGAATTTAACGGCAGGTTCATAGTATGATGTTCTTTCTTATTGGAGGTTGAGCAGTGCAAAGTATCCGGTTCTGTCTCTAGTTGCTAGGGATGTACTTGCTATGCAAGTGTCTTCAGTTGCATCCGAATCAGCCTTTAGCACAAGTGGTCGAGTTCTAGATCCAAGTAGAAGTTGCTTAACCCATTACATGATTGACGTGCTAATGTGCACTGAACAATGGTTGAAATGTGAGATTAAAATCAAGGGAAAAGGAGTTGTAAGGAAAGAACAACTACTTAAGGAGATAGAAGAGAAATATGCACTTATGAGAGGTATTTTTAACCTTTCGGCTTTAAGTTTAAAGCTTATGTTACTTATTTTTGAATGACTGATAACCTTCACTTATATGTATTGTAGAATTTGAACCAGCGTTTAACATCCAAGGCCAAGGTCCCTGAATACAAACTTCCAAAGAACAAATGAGGTTGTGCCTTAGTGACTTGGTCTGAATCTGAACTTGTGTTAGTATGAACTATGAAGCTAGTGTTTTCGACTTGTTTGTATGAAGTTAATGACTTTGAGTTGATCTTGATAGTATGAAGTTATGAAATATGAAGTTAGTGATTTCGACTAGTACATTTTTTGGCTTGTTTTGATTATCGGCTTGATTGTAAATTTGTAATTATGTTAATAGGCATGTGAAATGGAGACTAGTTATGGTCGGCTGGAAGCAAAGAAACTTGGAGAAGACGTGATGAAGTTGTTGTTTTCTATTTTCTTTTGTTTTTGGATTGAAACTTCATAAGATTTATGTTATTTAGTACTTTTGTGTGGTTGAATTGTTTGCAAAAACATATAAGTTTGATATGAAATTATGGATATTTGGTTTTCAATGCTTCGTAAACAGGTTTACATGGGTAAAGATTTCGGGTTTCAGGTTAAATGTTACGAGAACTACTGAAAAATACCCGAAACTCATGGAACCGAACCGAAAAAACCCGAAAAACCTGTACCCGAACCGGAACCGGATGTGATCCGAAAAAACAGGTTCTTTTGCAGGTTTTTTATTTTTAGACCCGAACCCGAACCGAAATTCTCTCAAGTACCTATTGGGTATAAATTTTCTAGACCCGAAAGATCCGGATCCGAAAAAAACCGATCCGAACCCGACCCGAAGATCCGAATGCCCAGGCCTAATGGTAGAAATAATGTGAAATTTTTGTGAATAATCAATGGAATATAGAAGACGGCGTGAGAAGAAGATTACCAATTTTTTTTTGCTTTTTTTTGTTTTTTTTTAAATCGATTTTTTTCAAAATATGAAAGTGAATATTCCCAAATATTTTGTTTTCATATTTTTAGGAACTGATTTCTTATT
Organism: Brassica napus; assembly: GCF_020379485.1. Lineage (NCBI taxonomy): Eukaryota > Viridiplantae > Streptophyta > Magnoliopsida > Brassicales > Brassicaceae > Brassica > Brassica napus. Next base: position 8,445,566 of record NC_063452.1, read on the forward strand.
CATATAATATAGCTAATATGTAGAAATTGGTTTCTACAGTTTTTAGAATTATAGTAATGTGTAGATTTTGATTTCTACATGTTTTAGATTTACAGTAAATCTGTAGAAGTCTGTTTCCACGTGTTTTAGATTTATATTAATATGTAGATTTTGATTTCTAAAGATTTTAGATACGTAGGTTAAGCGCATAATGTGTATTTTAAATATTTTTAGAATACTCTTATTTACGTAGATCACGTATTCTAAACATTGTAGATTCAATGAAAAAAGTGGATTTCATTTTCTACTTCGTTGAAATGACATTTCTACTTTATTTAGAACAAAATCTGAAAATTATGATTTAAACATTTTTAGAATTGAAAAAATACCACTAAGTTCATTAAGGTATTTTATCAATAGTTACTATTTTTCTAATTTTTTTTGTTTGTAAAACTATTTATTAAATTTATTTTTAAAAATATTAAACGATATTATAGACAAAAATGACACGAAATAGATATTAATCTAAGGATATAGTTATCGTTTTTTCTCTAAAAAAAACAATTTTCCCAAGAAAAAATTAAAAAACAAGAAGAATATCCATAAGAATGGGAGAAAGTGGAAAGAACGTGACACACTGGCATACGCCGAGTCTATAGATAACTGATTGAGAGCCATTATTAAAATTTCAAATTCCTCAAAATATTATTTCTTCATATGTTACACGATCATTTTAATATATTAATTACAGTTCACGTCAAATCTTTAAGATTACTAATATCTTTTAAATTATTAATTTGCAGGTCGAGAGAAGAAGAAACGAAGAATGAGAAGACGAAAGAGAAAACAGCTGTCATCATTGTTTGAGCCTATACAAGAACCGTTGTGAAATCATCTTCTTCATTGGTGAATGGTGATGATGGATAAACATTTGGATTCGATGAATCAGGTGGTGGAAGAGATCATGAGCATCCACAGATCTTTACCCTCTAGACCAGACATCGACGACGTCGAAGCCGCGACTTCTCTCATACAGAACGTCGAAAACGACGATCAGAGCCGCTTGGACGCCGTCGATAGGCAGATCAAAAGCTCCGGCGTTCCTCAGGAGCTTTTCGACGCGCTGCAGGAGATGAGGAGAGGTCTCGTTCGTTTCCAGAGTAAAGAACAGAAGAGAGAGGCCGCGAAAGTGCTCGATCTCGAATCTGCACACGTCGTGTTCGACGAATTGATTCAGAGAGCTTCTCGTTGCGTTGCTTCTCCGCCTTCCTCCGATACGAATCCGTCTCGGCCTCCGCTAGCGCCGGTTGTTTCTCCGGCGAGTTTGTATTCTTCTGATCAGACTCCTGTCAAGTCCAAGGAGATGTTCACACGCGACGATACGTTTGTGACCAAGGTCAAATCTTCGCTCTATAGTGACGGTTTCTTAGCTCCTCGCAAGCCTCAGGTTTTGGATTCAACACTTCAGGCTAAGAATCTCAGTGGTGAGAAAACCTTAAATGTCTAAACTTTTTGAGATAGAATCTGAGCTTAAGTGTTTACATGTGATTAGTTTAATAATTGAAGTGGAATGATTATGTGTAGGCCATGATGGGGAGAAGCTGAGTCTCATAAAGCTTGCAACTTTGATTGAAGTGTCGGCCAAGAAAGCTACTCAGGAGCTGAACCTGCAGCACAAGCTGATAGATAATCTCGAGTGGCTTCCTGATTCTCTAGGAAAGTTATCGAGTCTAGTTAGGTTGGATCTGTCTGAGAATTGCATCATGGCGCTACCACCGACCATAGGAGGGCTTTTGTCTTTGACGTGGCTCGATTTGCATTCGAATAGAATCGGTCAGCTCCCTGAGTCTATAGGAGATTTGATGAACTTGGTCAACCTGAACCTTAGTGGAAACCAGTTGACGTCTCTACCATCGTCTCTGAGTAGATTGATCAGTCTCGAGGAGCTTGATTTGAGCTCTAATAGCCTCTCTGTTCTCCCTGAAACCATCGGCTCTCTCGGGAGCCTCGAGAAGCTCGACGTTGAAACAAACAACATCGAAGAGATTCCACATAGTATCTCGGGTTGTTCTTCCTTGAAAGAGCTCCGTGCAGATTACAACAGGCTTAAAGCTCTTCCGGAAGCTGTTGGGAAGATAGCTACCTTGGAGATTTTGACCGTCCGTTACAATAACATCCGGCAGTTACCTACGACAATGTCCTCCATGGCTAACCTCAAAGAGCTTGATGTGAGTTTCAACGAGCTTGAGTCCGTACCAGAGAGCTTGTGTTACGCTACAACGCTTGTTAAGCTGAACATTGGGAACAATTTTGCCAACCTGAGATCACTCCCGGGGTTGATAGGCAACCTTGAGAAACTGGAAGAGCTGGATATGAGCAATAACCAGATCCGTTACCTTCCTTACTCTTTTAAAGCGCTTTCACAGCTGTGTGTTCTTCGCACACAGCAGAACCCACTTGAAGAGCTTCCAAGGGATATAATCCAAAAGGGGGCTCAGGTTATTACTTATCTATGTTTAGTGTTTGTCCTGTCTTGTATGGATGATTGATTGTATTATTGTTTGGCTTCATCCTCTCAGGCTGTGGTTCAGTACATGCATGATCTAGTGGAGGCAAGAAACACCAAATGTCAAAGAACTAAGCAGAATAAGAGTTGGGTCGTCAGAATCTGCTTCCTCTGCAAGTCCACCAACTAGAGAACATGGAGCCACTCTTGAACAAAATCTGACTTCGATTTCATTCTTACAACTCCTGAAAGTCCAATCAAAGATCCCAATTGTATTCTTTGTATTTGTTCATACCTGACTGGATCCTGAGGAAAATGTAATTCAATTTCGTAATGTCAAATTGTTTGTATTCTTGTTTCTCTTGTTGTAACTTTCTTTCTTTTCGAAGGGCTTGCTTCTCCTGTTGTAACTTTCTTCTTTTTGAATGCTAAATTGAATTGTAATTCAATGCTTGTTTCTTCTTCTTTTAATGTACCAAAACATGTACTGGGATTATCCGTATCAAAACACGTTTCCACAGGCTTTTTTTTTTCTGTTTTAACCTGTTAAAAAGTTTACTGAGGAGAACATAAATGGCCGAGCAAATTATTGAGCAAAATATTTGTCATCTTTTGTTTTTTTTTTGTCACTGAAACATATTTGTCATCTATTTCATTTTATTGACAAGTTTATATTCATAGCCAGCCGTGGGTGAAAACTAAAAATAATTCAATTGATAGATACTCTATTAATACTTTACCAATAAATACTCAAAAAAATAGAAAAGGTCGAAAATTTTTCAAATAAATACCTTAAAATATTCAATTATCATGTGTCTGTGGACAGAAAATATCAAAGTATTATACAACAAGTAAATAAATACTCAAATTTTGAAACAATTATATATTATACATTATATTTATTTTTTGGTTAAATCTGTAGACAATTAGCAATGAGAATGATGAATTTTTCCAACATTTTAAATGCTATAATGAAGCTGTTGAATTTTATTTAAAACACATATGGATTACATTAAGTTGAATGTTTTCAACAGGTTGAAAGAACTGAAATGGGTTCAAGGCTGCCATTTTTATTTCCTCCAAATTATCAATTTCAATTATTTTGTAGTAAAATATTTTTCAAAAAATAAAAGTTATACCAAAATTATAGACATATAGATAAATAATAATCTCATTTTATTTGGATACCAAAACATCATATTTACTATACTTTCTTTTATTAACTTCTAATCAACTCTTTTGTGTATTTTAATTTACTTTTTTATCAAATGGATCCTATTAATAATTTTATTAACATTCAGAAAAATTATATCTTTCATTTTAACAACGAAAATTTTAATAATTATCAGTTTCAAAACTAAATTAAGTAAAAAGTAAAAATAAGTAAAAGATAAGCAAAATATAATTTATTTTGGGAAATATAATATTAAAAAGTGAAAATATTGTCTTTTAGGTAGTAAAAATGGAAAATTAGAATTCATCTAGTGAAAAAATAATCAAACGTTAAAAAATGTGTTAGAAAAAAATTGAAAAACAACAATGACAATTCACAATCTCACTTTTTTTTTTTGCAGGCGAATCTCCTAACCACTTCATTTACTGTTTTTTTCTAATTAATTCAGCAGCATTTATTACAAAGTATAAACCATAACTTACCTATTTTAAATTGTTTTATTACATCTTCATTTTTCAGTCTTCTTGACTACTTCATTAATTGTATTTACTATAATAATTTGACATCATTTATTTTTTGTATTAACCATAATAATTTCACAAATTTGAATGAAATTGTTTCATTCGTAATAAAAATTCAAACCGGCCAGCTTCTTAACTACTTCTATTGTATACTCTGTAATAAATGAATTCAGATTATTTGGAAAAGACAATAAATTAAACGGTTTAAATTAGTTAAAAGAAATAAATATGTAAGAAATCACTTAAAATTAGGTAAGTAATGTTTTGTACTTCAGCTTTAATATAATATAATAGATCAACAATCTATTTGTCTAAGTATAAGAATTGCTATATGTAATTGACAAACAATATTGAATTTAGTTTCTCATCATTACTTATACATAGTATACTATATATATTTATATTGTTTCCATTTCAACAACAATCATAAGTATGTATTCCATATATAATCTTTTATAATTTATATCCGCACAAATGTGCACAACAATGTTAATTAATGTTATTATAAACATTTAACTATAATAAATTTTAAATTTTATTAGAATAGTTTTTTACGACTTTTATTAGAATAATTTATTAATACAAAATTGCACATTGACTTTATTATTGTTTAACCAATATATTACTAATAAAATTTGTATAAACAATACTAAAAAAACTTTTCTGACTATTTAACTTGCCCTTCATGTTCTTAAACCACAAGTCCACAACTCTTATATCAGATTCTGGACGGGAACAATCGCAATGGCAAACACAAAAACCTTAATTAATAAATATGGTCGTCAATACTTTACTTTGTCACCACGGCATTGATTTACAAAAGCATTTAGATAAATAAATATCCTCAGTAAACCACTCTTTACTGCAATTGCTCTTAAACTCAAGAGAGGCTTGGCAAACTAGAACTATATGGGAAACACTATCATCGTCACACGGCTAGTCTCACCGGTCTTGCGATGGTTCTTTACGCGGTGCAGGCTTGACAAAGGAGAACTCCTTAGAATGATTTTCACCGTCACGGCTAGTCTCACCAGTCTTGGTCTCTAGTTTATCTTGCTGAACCTTCACCGCAAGCTCAATACCTTGAGCCGTTGGCATGGCTGGAGACATTGGCGGAGTCAAAGCTTCGTTGTCTGTGTCGAGATCCGATGTTTCAGGGTCAAGTCCTTCGTATCTCATCGAATGCCCTGTGGTTTTGTAGCGCTGCAATGACCTTATGGACAGAGAAGACCTAACCGTTGATGCCGTAGGGCTCACGCTTCCGTCTCCACCTAGCCTCTTGGTGGTGGTGCTAGCTTTCCCGCCTTTCTTCTTCTTCACGGCCATTCTCCATTTCTTGAGCGCCTTTGATGTTTGTTCGTCGAATACAGATTTCTTCATCCGTGAACCCATCTAAATGACACATACTTTTAAGTTCAAAGTTCTAAAATAGAAATGCTATATTTTAATGCTATGACCAAAGGGAAGTTACCTGAGTAACGAGTGCGTAAAGAGGGAGTGTGATGTAGCTGCAAAGGCATAAGACTCCAAGACTGCAAGAAAACAAAAGAATCAAGATCCGTGTGTTTGTTGCGATCACAAGACACTGAGTTTAGTTAGATTCTTACGCTATGGCTACTTTTACAAGGGCAATCTTGAAGTCAGGATGGTAGCAAGAGTTTTTCCCAAAGGAATACTGATGGATAAACAGAAGGATTAGTCATTCTTGTTACAAACAAAGGAAGTCATTAAAGAAAGGGAAGAAAAGTCTTCAAGTTGTTGTTACCCATATCCAGAAGAAGTATGTGATCTGAAACGCGTTCTGCAAAAGATAAAAAAAAAAAAAAAAGACATTCAGAGAGAATGGTGATGGTTGTGTTGCGTCTTTATACACAGTTTCTAAAACGTACCTGAAACAAGGCGAAATGGATGAGATGGAGAATCAACTGGGGACGACGGAACCAGAAGTACTCATCGTTGCCTTGTACAAGTGGCATTCCTTGAACCACTGCGTGTTTATCCGTGATCCCAAGAGCCATCCTTGTCATGATGGCTTGAAGCTTTGTCCCTACAGCTAAGATTATCTGGAAAAAAAAAAACACAAAGTTTTATCAAAAAACCTGTGTAATCAAGAAGTTTTCTATTTTAATTAAGAAAAATATCTTACGATAACCGGCAGCGCAGATCCTATGTACAAGATCTTGAAGCCTGAAACGCCAATCAAAGAGATTAAAAACACAGTCCACTCAGTGATGTATCATACACTCAAGAGTCTGACCTTCAACATTTAGGAGTAGGAAAAGGACAAAAGATGCCCACAGGACAGGGCTGCGACAAGAGGCAACCGTGTTAGTGTTGCAAGAAGGTAAACATAATCTACTTAGCTCAAAGTGTTGTAAGAGAAGTTACCTGACTCCGACGACCAACTTGAAATCATCCTCCAAGGATCTTTTAATATACTTCTGGAAGTTGAACTGACTCCCTGGAGCAAGATGAACCTGCACAAACCAACAACATAAAACTCAGCAAGAAACATTACAAAATATCTGACTAAAGAAGCCTAAACTGGAGGAGACTCACAGCTATGAATCCATTTCTCAATGTCAAGTAGTCTGTTCTTCCGACAGATCTGAAAAATTGTCTGAAAAAACATTCCTGAAAACGCATTGAAGTTGCAGAAAGTGAGAATTTTGACCAAGAAGAGTTTCCAACTTAACATTATCTATATAAGCTGAGTAAGAAGAACAAGGTCGATAGTTTTCTTACTACATAGAAGAAGAATGGAATCCTAGTCCAGAAGCTAGTGTGCTCTCTCACGAAAGACGTTTCGTGTGTGAGCCTAAATCTAGAAGTATCTGCAAACACACACACACTTCAAAGTCACGACCAGAACTCAGGCAAGAGAGCTTCAAAAGCCAAACCAAACATACCTGTAGAAAACTCGTAGTGATGGGATGATGTCTCTTTCTCCCAGTGTTTCCATCCTCGAATCTGAAAATACACACATTCTATGAGCAAAACCAAATATTGATAGAAAAATAAACTGAGATGCCAAAGTATAATTACCTTTAACCTCCCAAGCATCATGGTCAAGAAGCTGTAAACAACGTGAAAAATAGCTAAGAAGAATATGAGTATATGCAACTGATGAAGCGCCTCGCTGGATATAAGCTGTTCATAACCCTGGCACCATCATTAAAAACAGAACAAGATATTCTCAGCTACACGCCATTGTTTCATTTTCACAGCCTCTTGAACAACAGTAAAATAACTCTCACCTCTTTGCACTTTGTGGAAGATGTTTCTGATAGGAACCTGTGCTCAAACCACAAGAGCTTCCTATGGCCTTGTCCTTTATCATCTTCCTCCTTTTCAAGGGGAGCAGGAGCAGGGCATGGGAGCATGGTGTGAGCAACATGAGAAGGGATACAAATCTTCAAAATGTAGCTTGATCCGAATGTAAGAAGCAATGAGATGAATCCAAGCACCATCAGCTCTGCATGAATCAAGAAATGGAGGTGAGATTCAGATTAAACCTAACCAAGAAAATATCTAAAACAATCAAAAGAAATAACTGTAAAAAAAAAAAAAACAAAAATTAAAAAAATATTGAGGTTTTCACCTGATTTGATCTTCTCCAAGGCATCGAGAAGAGCTTTCTTTTGACGGTCCCATAGAACCTGAATCAAGAACAAAAGTTGGCTTCAAATACAAAGATATTAAATCGAAACACTATAAAGCCTTATTAATTCACATAAATCGAAAGAAAAAGAATCTGACCGTTCCAACTTTGTGAATCAGCTTTTCAAGAACAACAGAGACAACGATGAAGAAGGTGCAGACACCAGCGACAGCCCAAGTGGGCGTCTGGTTAAGCTCTCTCTGCACCACACTCTTCTCATCCGACGCCGTAACAACCACCACCACCGTGGAAGCAAAGAACCACCAGAGACAGAGACAGATCATCCTCCCAAGCAAAGAGCCGTTGATTCCCAACATAACTAACAGTTCTGTCTTTCTCCCGACCAAACTGTGTTAGTTGTTGTACCTGCTTCGCTACTTAAACAAAACAAGAAGCTGACAAAGAGTGATGATGACTTGATGAGCTGTGTCTTCGAGTTCACATTTGCCGTTTTGTAGTTTCACGCGGTTGAATGAAGTCTAGAACTTTGTTATTTTTTTTTTGGAAAACCCAAATCAATGGAGGACGCCAGAAACGAAATCTGTGACTGGAGATTACAGATCTCCGCAAGTTTTGTGTAATTTGTCAGAGAGAGAGAGAGAGAGTAGGAAAGGAAGATGATAGCTTTCTTTAAATATCATTTATGGGTTTTAGGCAGAGGAAGGAAGACGACAGGAGACAGTCAGTGAGTTTTAAAGCGCGTGGAGTTTTTTTTTTTCTTTTTTCTTTTTGAAAGCAGTGAAACATGGCTTTGATTGATCAACCCTGATTGATTTACTCGTTTTGTTTTCTTTTAAATTCTCTGTTGACCCGACTGATATAAATGGGATTATTCGTGAAATAACCTAAAAACCACCCAGAATTAGATTTTTAGAGAAAGGATAGAGTGAAATATGAAGAAAAAAGAAGAGAGAAAAAAATAATTTTGGTTATTTGGTGAATTCGGATTTTTTTTTTGAGTAAATGTGTACAATTTACTGTATAGATTATGGGGATTGGAAGAAAATACTCAAATATCTAATTAAATTTGATATATTGTATTCTTTATATTTTGGATTATCAGAATGTTGGGGTGAAACACATAATTTGTCTAAACTTAAAATTTTAACACGTAGTATTGTTTATTGTTTGTTTTAGTTTCTATCGACCTTTTAACACTTAATGATTGTTCTCAATTACTGAAAATAGTTTCTGAACCTATAGATTAACCAGAATACACAAGTTATTTGGAAGATATCAAATTCTGAGAAATAGCTTTAATCACTCAGTGTTTATTTATGTACCAAAAACACATAATACAAAGACGGACAGCCTGGTATGCATTGCTCGGAAGCAATCGTCTTTTATTGTTTACATGAACTTAGAGTTACCAAGTTAGTTCGCAAAGTTTTAGTTAAGTAAGTATATTGATGACAAAAAAAAATTCTGAAAATCGAAGGAAATAACAATCAGTTTTTCTAGGGGGTGAACCAACCAATAGTATTTTGTTATTTCATATTCTATATCTTTTAAAAAAATAAACAAAATAATAAGTATTTGTTAAATTATATTATATTTTTAAAATAATAAAAAATAGTAGCAATTACAAAAAAAAACAATTTAAAAAAAAATATTTTTAATGCCGTAAGCGAAGCACTAAACCCTAAAAGCTAGACCTTAAGCCCTAAAAATTAAACCCTAAATACTAAATCATAAACTTTTGGGTAAACCATAAACTCTGGATAAATCTTAAATCCTAAACTATAAACACTAAATCTTAAAAACACTAAACCATTAATCTTAAATTCTAAACCTTTGTATACACCATAGGGTTTATGGTTTATCCAAGGGTTTAGTGTTTAGGATTTAGGGTTTAGTGTTTTGCTGACGTATTTTTTTGCCACTATTACTATTTTTTATTTTACTTTCTTATTTTAAAAACATAATATAACTTGCAATTTTTTATTATTTTGTTCTTTTTTAATATATTGAATATGAAATAATAAAATACTATTGGTTCGTGAACGTAAGAAAAACTCAATAGCATTTTCATACTAGAATATTTAATTAAATTTAGTAACATTAGATTCTCAAAATATTTCTTGGATAGTAAGGATATTTTAGAGCCACATCCGTAATTTTCTCATAGCAAGTTGATAATGTTAAAGTTTAGGTTATAGTTAATGTTAAAGTTTAGGTTATAGTTAAGAAAAGAAACAATGGTTAACTATCTTCATAGTTGACCAATCATAAGAAAGAAGGAAATACAGATCTTTAGCTCTCTTTTTTTGTTTTCTATGCTTTGGCTTTCTAGTCTATTTCACATTCTATCTAGAAACACAAATCTTTGCTTTTTGGATTTTATTTATTTCTTAAATAAAACCTAAAAAGGCTCTTTCTTAATTAGCGTTCCCCACTTCCCCTACTCGGTCTGAACCTGATTTACAAATTATTTTTATTCATATTGTATATTTTCAAAGCACAAATGACTTTTTTTTTTTGAACTTTTACGTAACCGTTGTGCATCTAGAAAAATTATTTTATGATGTAGTACACTTTCATGTTGGCTTTTCCGGTGGATGTCTAGATATAATCCAAAAAAAAGGGGCATCAATTTATTTATTATGACAATGTTGCTTTTGTCGTTCTTCACCTAACCGAATAAAGCATTGCATGTTGATAATCACATTATAGAAATAGATATAAATCCAATTATTAGATACATGTTGATAATCACTTTCGCATAATCGCATCAAGCTCTCTCTAGACCATTTTTTCTCATCCTCCGCCATAACCACCAGGTCCACCGTCCACCGTATCCCCTCCGCTGAGCAAAACCCACCAGAGACAGATACATATCATCCCACCGAAGCAAAGAACCCTTGATTCCCAACATAACTCACCGTTTGTTTTCTTCCACACCAAACTGTTTGGTTGTACCTGCTTTGCTACTTGAACACAAAACAAGTAATTTGTAGAAGTTGACAAAGAGTGAAGATGATAAGCTGTTTTGGATCCACATTTGCGGTTTTGTTGCTTCACATGGTTGAAAAAAATCTACAACTTGTTACCTAATTCGGAAACACAGGTCAATAAAGGATGCAAAAACGAAATTTGTATCCGAATATTATAGACACCAACAGATCCATAAAAACTTCCAACGGAAAGCAGTAACTACCAAGTAATGGCCGAGGTCCATAATCCCCATATCACTTAATTTCTCTGCAGAAGACGTCGCACAGCTAAATCCATCTCATCTTTAGAGACACACCTCGAAAAGATAGGAATCAACCTCCAAGAAATAAAATCCTCCACTCGATCACTCCCGGCTTCAACAGATCTTCTGAAGCAATGCTTGGCATGACCAGATTAACTGTTTTCGTCGCAAAAGAAACATGGACTGTGAAAGTTTCCGTCATCTACACAATAGCTTCCTACAACGCAATCCTTGGTAAGCCAAGTCATTCCTTTGACTTATCACCAGAAGTCATTCCTTTGACTTATCACCAGTGTATCAAATTCCCCAGTTACGATATTCAGATACAAACCCTTCCTGGTAATCAAAGGGCAGCAAGAAACCTTATGGCCGCCAAGGTAAAACTTGGAAAGACAGCCTCCCTCGTCAACACAGAAGCGAAGCCAATCCAAAAGATCGATCTCGTTGAAGGAGGAAGTTATCAAGGTCTGCATCTATAAAGATGATCCAAGCATAACAATCAGAATCAATGTTTATCTCGCCTGACGTGGTGAAGGACAAAATCATATATTTCCTTAATGATAAAATCTCAATTTTTGTGTGGTCCACGGCCGACATGAAGGGAATCGATCCTTTCATCACGACCCAGAAACTCAACGTATACCCAACAATCAAGCCTACAAGGAGGAAGATAAGGAAGTTGGGTCCGAAACGGTCAAAAGTGGTCGACGATGAAGTTGAAAGATTACTCAGCGAGGGATGAATAACAGAAGTAAAATATTTTAAATGACTGGCTAACCAAGTTATTGTCAAGAAGAAGAACGAAAAATGGCGGGTATGCGTTAATTTCACCAATCTAAACAGAGCTTGTCCAAAAGAAAGCTTTCCCCTTCTGCATATCCACTGTTCGACCGAACTACCACTACATCACCATATCCCTCACATAGTTGGTCAATTCCTAAGTTCGAGACAACAATACTTCCTGCTCATAATGACTGATTATTTCACAAAATAGGTGGTGGCAAAGCTTTTGTCCAATTTGCTGACAAAGAGATGTAAATCTTTGTTAAGAAATATATCATATGTCGACACGGCTCCCCACAATGGCTCGCAGTTCACATCAAACAATTTAAGAGGATTCTACGGGAATTTGCTTCAACACTTCCACGCCGAGGTGTCCGCAAGGAAAGGAACAAGCCGAGGCGATGAACAAGATCATCATCAATGGAATCAAAAAATGACTCGGCCTCAAGAAAGATCATTGGGCAGACGAGTTATATTGAGTCCTTCGGTTGCACAGGACGACGCCGAGAGGTGTAACCAACAAAATACCTTTCTCATTAGCTTACGAAGTCAAATCTATGGCTCATGCAGAAGTCAATGTAACCAGTCTCCGCCGGGCAAAAATACCTCAGCTTGGTAAACTTAACAAGGAAATGATGCTTGACGCCTTAGACGAAATCGAAGAAGGCCGAGACCAAGAAATTAATCCTCTCAATTCAAAACTACCAGCACCTTGCCGAGAGCTATTACAACATGAAAGTTCGAGCAAGCCCCTTGGAACTTAACGACCTCGTCTTGAGAAAAGAGAGCAGGTGTTTATCAGCTCGAGACATTGTTTGGAGAACTCGTGCCGAGGACATTGAACTCCATGATCCTCAAGCGTTCCTACAACCGAAAGCATTTTTACTCGTTAAAAAAATAACTATGAATGGCTTGATCTTATTTTGGGGTATGCAGGCAGTCTTAACAAATTCAGCCGCAACAAAATAAACATATACACATACACAAAAAATAATTAAGGAAAAATCGTTTGCCGAGTGAATAACAGCCACGACTGTCACATTCACTTATTCTAATCAGGTCCAAATTACACGGGTACGTCATTTAACCAGATTAAACCGAGCTTCGGAGATCATTGATTCCCGCCGAGAAGAATCGTTATGCCCACTAAGAGACAGTCTCACCAGTTACTTTCACCTCTCCAACTTTCCACAGCACAAGCGTCTCGCCGAGTGAATGGCAGTTAACCTTGCCACAAGAAACTTTGAACGTCATGCGGAGCGAATGATAGTCATACTCGTCTTGATTAGCCCAGAGTACTTCGCTGAGTGCATGGCGACGTCCTGCCATATTCACTCCAGAGCATATCTATAAGGCAAAAGCTCCTGGCCAAGCTCTTCATTCCCGGACCTACTCGCACAAATTCATTGAGATGGACTTTTTTTTTCCCACAAGTGAATTGGGAGGTTTACTGTTGGAGATATCTTCTAATCTATTAAAAAAAAGAGTACAAATTTGAAATAGCCCTGAATTTTTCTAAAAATTACAATCTCATGCCACTGGTTTTAAAATTTATTCTCACATGTAAACACTACAAGCTAGATCATGTATATTATTATTATCTAATATAGGGGGTGATTGGTAGTTGCTGTAGCTGCTGTCCACAACTATATTTATTTCTACCGCACCAAATTCAGAGCAATCAAGCTTTAAATTTTTTTTTGAAACCACAGTTTTTGAAATAACTTATAACTGTACAAGTTCTCTGCAGAGCCAAATATCCAAAACAATTTTTTAGTGTTTTCCATAAAATTCTACAGCAATAAAATTTAAAGCCACATCAATAAAATTTAAAGCCACAACAAAAAAACTATATATTTTTTTTTACAGCAAAAAATTTAAAGCTACGGCCATTACCAATCGGACCCATATTGCATCCCAAGATCTTCCTTGAAAAGCGTTAATCAATTAATGATGCCTTTTGTAATTAGTTTCCATATTTTGCGCAAGGAATTTGAACAATTTCTAAAATTGATTATAGAGATTTTCAAAAGATACAATCATACGATTAACTTTAAAAAATTGAAGGCAGAGGATATCCGAGCTGTATCTAAACTCGCCATATCTACCCTCTTAACCTAGACTCTATCTACCCTTTTAACCTAGACTCTTCACCCATCTATATATATACTGGGTCTAGAATTACCTACTACCTATCCATATTTCACTCTTCATTTACAGAAAACATGGCGAGCGCAAAAAATATGTCTCTTCTAAAGGATGTCAAAGCGTATAAAATCGGGTGGCCAATTCGTGTCAGATTGCCTCATATGTGGAAGCAAAACACCCGTAGTGGTGGAGAAACTCTTGAGTTCATCACTGCAGACGAAACTGTAAGGTAAATATGATTTCATTACATAAATCGTATGAAAAATAAAACTGAATCTTATGCTTCTTTGTTTTTTTTCAAGGGTGTAAAAATTCATGCAAGTAAATATGTTTTCATTATATATATATCGTATGTCATGTAATGCCGAATCTTACTACTTTGTTTTTTTTAGGGTGTAAAAATCCATGCATCATGCAAAAGAACTCAAATGTATATGAGGTACAGCTGGGAACTTACCGGAAGAGGTTCAGTTGGGAACAATATATGGACCTTAGCATCCTGTTCAAATTCATCTTCCTCAACTGGGTCATAGAAATCTTCATAGATCAAAAAGAAGAAGGGATATCAGATTTTATTGTTGCATACTAAACACATATGTAAATGGTTTTCACTTTGGAAATTCAAGCAAGTAGTGCTAACAGAGCAATTCAAGTAGTGGTAATAAAGCAATAAAACTCACAAGGAAGGCAATAGTTGAACTTCCTAACACAAAATTTAATATTTACTTTATAGTGTATCTCAAAATTAATACTAAGTAACTTAACTCAAAATCTCTTTATAGCAACTGAACTCTATCAGCCATCTGACACATTTTCTTACCTCTGTTACAGTTTCATATCAAACATTTGAAAGATTTCATCCTCAGCTTCATTGATCGATGGGTTTGCTATCTTATCAGAAGGAGGAAACGCTTATTCAATTTGTACATATATTAGAATTAGAATATCAGACAGAGATATGAGACAAGACACATATATGATTAGTGACATCAACTGTGGGGACATGGACAACCTTGAATACCTTTTGAGCTGTAAATATTATTTAAACAAGTTAAAAAAATCTCAGAACAAGAAAGAAGCAAAAGAAAACTGAGAGACACATATTATATTCTTCCTTTCTCTGTCTCCCCTTTAATCCATATTGCTTCAATACTTCTGTTTGCTATTCTTCTCACGATTTATCTCTCTGTTTATCAATCTGACCCAAATCTTAAGAATGTCTCTTCAATAAATCGGATGCTATCTCTCTATATAACAGAACTATGAGATGGTTTTGATACTAATACTTCATGTCTGAAAAACATTTAAGACATTTGAAATCAACCTTATTATAAAACAAGTACTAACCTTTGTATGACGATTCCGATTAACTAGATTCTATGTTTGGAGTTTTTATTTCATATGCCAATACCTGATCTTTTTTTTTTTGCTAAAATTCAACTAATAACGTTATACGAAAGAGTTCAACCTGATCTTTAACATGATAATCCATTCATCCTCTAAATTTCACATCCCCTGCTTTCTTCTTAGATTGAATGTTTTGATCAACCAATTAGTCTCCGATCTACAACAATCTCTCATATTTAATAAAGAAACAAATACTAAATCAATAAAACTGAGAAATTAAATCACAAAAGATAAAGGAAAAAATATGGAAACTCTAACATAGAGGTTGTTGGTTTCCATTGAATTTGCATATGAATTTTAGAAGTTGGAGGTTAGTTGAGCCACACAAAAATATAGTTAAGTCTTGGTTTTCTTCTTCTCCGTGGAGTTTGCTCTTTGGTAAAACCGATGGGGAAGCAAAGAGACGAAGGGAGAAATAATCTAAACTTTGATTCACCGATACAAATACATTAAACTCAAAAGGAAAAGGTTATGTATGTTTATTTTCTTCTTTTTCCCGGATTAATCTGTTTAGTACCAAATTTAGGCTTAGTCTTTTTATATTATCTAGAGCTTGGCCCATTTGTTTGAATTATACATTATTAACCACTTTTGATTAGCACAAATATGTACTAAGAACTAAAAATGTAAAATACGAATGATGTAAATAATAAATTAATATCACGTTGGATGAAAAAAAAATTAATATCACATTGTTATGAAAACAAAATTTATTTGCAAATTTGTTTCTTAATAAATATTTGATATAGTTTTTATTTAAATGAAATCTAACAATACAAATATTTACATATAAACTACTAGAATACATAAAACTACTATAGATTTCTGCTATAAAATTGTGTTGGTTTTAAAAACATACTAAACAAATATTTTCAGTTGGTAAGTGTATAAAGTATATACATTCGATAATATAAAAAAAGTTCAAAAAATTTAAAAATGAAATAAAACACCCGCGCGCCCGCGCGAGTTAGAAACTAGTATTATATTCTTTTACAAGGTCCATTGAATAATAAAGCTCTGTCCAAAAGCTCGTCGCTTAAGGGATCAATCCAAAGGATTTGATCCGTTAAACTCGGTCAAACACTAGGTCTATCGTACTAGATCAAGTCTGCTTTAAGGCAAAGAGGGAATGAAACGAGTATAAAAGAGGGTAGGAGAGATTAAGAAAGACATCCAAACTTCACTACAAAGATTGATGGCTAGAACTTTTAATTAGCTTTAATCTTGTTGACTTATACTTTTTTGGCGCACTTTCGTTGAGGGATGTCTCCTTTCTCTCTTCTTTGCACACAAATGTAATCTTTCTTTCATTTTGATCACTAAAAAGCTTTTAAAATAGTTTTTTTTTTTGAAAAAAGCTTTTAAAATAGTTGACAGTCGGGTTTTGTTCTTCTCTTTAGAGTCGACCAAATTCAGATTCAACATTAACCTATTATAAAAGATAAAAGTAGACTAAGAAAAGAGAAGTTGTGTGTCCATTAATTTAGAGTAACCTATTATTCGATTTATGTGCTTCATTCTTTTTGAGTTCACATTTTATCTAGAAACATAAATCTTGCTTTTAGGTTTCTTTATCTATTTTCTTCGTAAAGAAAATCTAAAGCGTTCTCCTCCTCGGTCTGAACTAAATATTACCAATGATTTTTCTTGAGAAAATTACAAAGGAATTTTATTCTACTGGTGTATTCAGTTCAAATCATAAGTGATTATTTTGCAACTACAAAGATGATTCTATAGGGTTGTACTTTTTTTTCTAAAATGGGGTTGTACTTCTTTGATATGAGCCAAAAAAGTATACATTTTTAAAAAATCGACCTGATAGTAGGCACTGGAACAGAGGTTTCCGACTAACCAGAAAGAAAAGATGATCTTAGATTACATGGAAGAGGAAAGCTTAAACCAAAAGAATAGACATTAATTTTATTCTTATGATATCAAAAAAATATAATTCAAGAACGGCAATGTTGTTTTTGTCGTTCTTCACCTAACAAAATAGAACATTGCAAGTTGATAATCACTTTCGCATTCAATAGTAGGATATGATATAAATCTGATTACTGGATACATAAAAAGTAATGCTCGAATGAAAACTAGATAATTATAACATAAATGGCTATGGGTCCAGCAAAAAAAAAGAGGCTATGGTTTGTTTTCCTCCATTTGCAAAATCGATTACTAGTAAATGTTGGGATTCTTTCATGCACACATTTGAAATAGGATTTTCTATGTGTTTTTTAAAAAATATATTGTTTTACTTAAACTTTATCGGTGACATGAGTTAGAATTGATTCATTTCGAATTAGGAGCATAACTAATAAATGTTATTAGTTATGAATTACTTTTAATTTTTTAATTTAATGTTTGAATTATAATGTGTTATGATTGAGTTACAATTTTGAGTTAGCCCTTTAGTAAATTGGATAATTCAAATCATAAAAAAAAAATCATGCATTAGAAATTGAGTTAGTATTTGTTTTGCATTTTGTTAGTTAAGTTACAGTTACTTTGGATTTTTAATCATTTTAATTTTTTTAATATTGTACACCACTATTTCTTCACGTCACTTTTCATTTGTTAAAAAATCATTTTATTTTTTTTATAGTTACTAACTACTTAATATTTTCTGATATTTTTTAATTTTTTTTTAATTTTTGAAATTTTATAAACTTTAAGTATTTTTCACTATTAATTAACTAGATCATTTTAAAAAAGAAAGAAAAAATTGACACGTAATTATTTTTATTGGAAAATAAACAGTGTCAATCACTTATTGATATGACGAGTAAATCGACTAAAAGTTTGTTTAGATAGAAATGTCATTTTTTAACACAATAAAAATGTCACTATAATTTGTTAAAATGTTAGTTAAATAATTTTAAGATTTAAAGTGTTAGTAATTATCACTTTGAATATTTTTTTATGCGATTTTTCTTTTACAAAAATACAACCTAGTGTTTTCTGTATTCCTAAGCTAAATAGCAATTTTCCCCCACCCCTACCAGATGTTAGAAACGAGTAATGACAGATCAAAGAAAAAAAGGATTTCTGTTTCGATATTGAAATGGTCGCATTTGTCTAAAATTTTAGTTGTAAAAGCATTAAAAGTGATGCTGACTGATTTGACTATTATGATTTAGGAGCATATTTTTTATATATATTGCTGCCGTTTTGGTAGTCATAAATGCACCGTTCAGATATACTCTATGTCGTAGTGGATTATTCAGAATTTTCTAATTGCCGCAAATGAAACGAAATCGCATAAAAATTGTTGAAGATTAACACAGCTGATATCAAATTGCTTCCGGTTTTTCAATAAAGATAAACTTGTTATATGCCATATGGCCAAAGACGAATTCAGAATTCTCCAGAGGAGAGGGAGGGTTTGTCGTTAGATCACATTCCTAAAGCATTGAAAGTAGTTTAAGACGTATTAAAAGTACTTTGTTTCTTCCTCATTTTGTTCTTGTGATTTGTAACGGTGATCATGTGATAATGAATGATTTATGCTTTCCATTATGTTGCCCATAACTCATGAGTATTCTACGATAGGCCCAAAAATGACAATGTTCGAGTAGGTAACAGTAGAGCACCAAGCAGCCCAATGTAATTAACATATACTTTTAATGTCAATATGAATTGTCTAAATCATACTCGTTTACCTTCCCTCAAAACACATATAATCAGAACAGATAAACGAGTATGTCACCATCAAAAACAAGGATTTGTTTGTTTATTTATTTTTTTGTCATTTTTTTGCTACAAATATAGAAAAGTGATAAATCAATTGGCTACAGCAATTGTTTGTATTTCCACGTGATATTTTTGCTAAATATATTAAATAGAAAAGTATCTTATATTCTTGTTACAGCTGCGTCCCAATTTCGATGTGTTTCTTTATGTTTCATGTAATAGTTTTATGAACATGGGAGATTCTGGCTGACTCCTCACATGACAAAGTCCATCTGTTTTTTTGTATAATGTGTTTTTAGACTAAGTTTGATTTAATAAACAAATTCGCAATGGAATCCTTCAATTTAGACGAAAGAGATCTTTAGATATGATGGAGTAATAGATGCGGGGCTTGCATTTCAATGATCATTTATTTTTTTTCTATCTCTTAAGATTTTAATATTTTCTTAAGATTTCCGATTTTTTGTTCGGTTTTGTTTTTATCCGTGTATTGATTAATCAATTTCGGCCAAGGCTGAATTAATATAATAAAAATATTTAAAACATTTTTCAAATTAATTAGCCCCAGAATTCACTAAAAATGTTTTTAGACCAAATTTAATTTAATAAACATTAAAAATATAAAAAATACTTTTCATCTTTGAAATTCAATAAGATCTTCGTCAACCCCATCTCGGTTAGCAATTCTAGCGTTGGAGGACTGGGATTAAATTCTAGATTGAAATTGATTTGCGGTGGAGTTACACTGGAAAACATATTTTTCTTTTGTTTCATATTAAGTGTTGTTGTAGAAAAAAAATTTTGTTGCAAAATAAATGTCGTTTTAGCATATTTATGAACTTTATTTTTTCAGTTTATTTTTCTATTGGTTGAAATATGATTAACCGTATGAGTAATGATGTTTTTATATCGGAAATATGCAAAAATAAATGTTTCTTAATCTATGTGTACAAATCTAAAGCGATTTTTAATATGAGACAGAAGTAGTATAATCTAAGACAGAAAAGAGCTAAACTAGGAAAATGGCAAACTAGAGATATTTATTTCATTACTAGGGATTTGTCCGCGCTTCGCACGGAATATTGTTTTATAGTTTTTAAATATGATTTTCTGATGATGTGATTATGTGGTCAATATTTATTTGTGAAGAGTATTTGATGTTTTATTATGTTATGAAGTAGTAGGTAATAAGTTAATATATTATGTGTTTGTCTTTTTAATAATGTGTTGTTGTATATATAATACTACTTGTTAATGGTGAAGTGAGTTTCTGACGTAAAACATATTGAATTTCAATAACTTTGTCTTTAGGCATTTGTAGATTCTAAGATTAACGGTGTCAAAATTTTATTTTAATTTTTCACATTTTTGAACATTACTCTTTTTATGTATTATTTGCACTCTCCTCCATCTTTTGACCTTGAGATATCACCATCTATGTATTATGTTTATCTCTCCAGTGTGCAGTTCTTCTCATCATCATTGGAAAAAGACTCACCTCAGTGCTCATGTTTTTCCTCACCTTCTTCTTCTGTGAGATTATTTGGTATTTGTTATCGATCAGACATATTACTTCTATGTGTCCGGTTGTTTCTTACGGCGTTGTATATTATTTCGGTCAATATTGGTCATCTTTTTCCTTAGGTATTGGCTAAGGTTAGAAACTAAATCTCGTTGGGTTGGGTCAGAGTTTAGTTGTCATTGATGTTGTTTTCCTCGTCGCTGGTTTGCTGTCAAAAGTCTCTGCTCGTCTTGGTTTTCAAGATTTGGTTTTTGGTGATCTGACTTCTATGCTCTCTTTCATAGCTCGAGGATGGCTCCACGGTTTGTTGATTTCATTTTGTTTCTTTTTATCTTTTTGTTCTCTCATCTCGTTGCATCTTTCATCGCTAATCACGTCTCTTGTGGCTCTCCCTTTCACCATATTTGCTACTCCAGGTTTGGATAGTGTTTTTCTTTGTATATGCTTTGTGCGTTTGGAAGGTTGATAATGGTCTCAAGTTTAAGCTTTGGTTTCTTGGTGGTTGGCTTACATTCCCTCACACTCAGGTTGTTTATATTCTTCTCATGCATCATTTGGTGTAGGTGTGCGGAGTTAGTCTTTTGAAATTTTGGTTTCTTCTATTCAGAGTTTTGTGGTTCTTCGCTGGCATGAGCGCCTTGTATGTGCTTGTTTAGTTTGTGAGGTGCTTCTTATCTTTTAGCTGGTGGTTGTGCTTTCGGTGCTTTAGACATGAGTCTTTTTGTTTTGTGGTGACTTTGTTCTTCCGATGATTATTCTTTCTCTGACCCGTTTTTTGTTTTTTTGCGCTGGTGCTTAATCGCGATCCTTTATGTTCCGGAGATTGCTTTGTCTCATATTTTATCTTTTTACCTTTTTCTGACATTTGCTTGTTTTAGGCAAGACATTATATGGTAAGATGAGATCGGCTAGTTTTTTTGTTGATCTTTTTTTAACTCCAAACATTTATTGAGTTAGTGTTACTATAGTATTTTGCTTTTTCTCTCTGATTGTGGAAGTTTTATGTTTAAATTATATATTGCACTCTAATTTCTTCTTATTAGCTTGGTCATTTTATATTTTTAATAGTTAAATAAATATATAATTTGTAAATTAAATAATAGAAAATGGTAAAAAATAATAAAATAACAAAAATTTATGTTATTTTTAGTTGTGAATAAATTAAATATGTAAAATACATTTCTATTATTTTATTTATTTCTTTACTCATCTTGAATTTTAGTGAATAATAAAATATATTATCAAACTTCATACGAGAATGTGTAGTGCGAAAAGTATTAGATAGTTCACGATTAGAAAGTATTTGGCCAAATTGGAATAATCTAAAAAAAGAAAGATCTAAAATGTAAAAAAAATACATGGATGACACGTGTCGCAAAAACCCTCTGCGACTTGTCACAAAAGGGAAAAACCCAACTTTATATATATTGTTTTGTTTGACAATGTTAAAAAAAGACATTTTATTTATTTATGTAAATCATAGT
The DNA here is from genome assembly GCF_020379485.1 of Brassica napus. Lineage (NCBI taxonomy): Eukaryota > Viridiplantae > Streptophyta > Magnoliopsida > Brassicales > Brassicaceae > Brassica > Brassica napus. The sequence goes on from NC_063452.1 coordinate 8,467,637, forward strand.
TAAGAAAATTACTCTTAATCATTCGTTATGAAAATTTCAGCTACAACGAATTGGTCTGGCTCTTTAAATAAATGATTTTAGATGATTTGCTAGCTGATTATGACCGCTATGATCTCAGTGCAAATGATTGGTTCGTTTATAATTTTCTGTGCTGCCCAATTTACGTGACGTAGTCCTTTTTATCGTCCAGCCCTATACAAAGAAACACGCATACGCATGTTGCATGTGTCAACTGTCATGTGTACATGGTCTGTATAGCTGTCTGTATTCCTGTATATACAAGTTTGTGAACCAAAAATGTCACTAAAACGTGAACATACAAGTTTGTTGACCAAAATGTCACTAAGTTTTATTTATTTATTTATCCGGCCAAAAAAAATTTATTTATTTATTTTACTTTCTTACTGACATAAGTTTTGTTGTAGTCTGGTTAAAAGATTTTATTTGCATATGCATATAAAATGTTGGCATATACTCTCTCCGTTTCATAATAGATGATGTTTTATAAGATTTTTGTTGTTTCAAAATAGATGATGTTTTAATACTTTTATGTTATTTTTTACTTTATTGAAAACTGTGTAATTAATTAGATGTTGTAGTCATTTAGGTAATTGGTTAAATGATTTTTAAATTATATTTTTAAACCATTTTTTAGAAAAAAAGTAAATTTCTTAATCTTTGTGCACTAAGTAATAACATCGTGTGTATTGTGAACGAACTAAGTAATAACATCGTGTGTATTGTGAACGAATGGAGTAATATATTATCTAGTATTTCTGGCCAACTCTAGAAAGAAAGAAGAAGGGTACGTGACAAAACGGAAACAAAAACAAAAACTCTCTCTACTTGCTCAGACCTTCGCACGCGTGACTCTTCGGCTCCGACGTCCGGCGAGCGCGTGAGCGCGATGACCGGCGTCGGAGGCACCCCTCTTCCCTTGCTCTTGTTTTCCTATTGCTACTCTCCGGCTTCTCTGTCTCTCGGTCGATATATCTCGGATCTGAGGTTGGGTTTCTAGCCGGCATCTTCACTGCTCGCGAGGTGATGTCATCGGCGACGTCTCTGCTTCCATTGGATTCTCGATGAGACTGCAGAGGCGGTGGAGTAGGGGGTGGTCGGCTTTTGGGTCCATGGAACAGATCGGTTTTCATCTCAGATCTTGTCCGAATATTGTTGTCGTTGCTGAGGAGAGGCGGGTTGTTTCTCTTTCTACCGGCGATGCGTGTGTTCTGTGGCGTTTCTGGTGGAGGAAACATCCTTCAACGGCGATTGGTTCTTTGATCTCTTCGGTGTCGGGGTGGTCAAGCTCCTCTCTTTATGTTGTTAGGTGAGTCTTCGTGGGTCGTTGATCCAATGGCGAAGGCGAGTCTGGAGGTTCGGTTCGCAGGCGAGTCTGGAGGTTCGGTTCGCAGGAGGATATGGCTCTGGATCTCTGTCAAGGCTCGTGTGGTTAGATAGGCAGTGGCTCCGGCGGTCGTTCATGGCCGGTTGGTAGGCTGTTTCTCAAGCTACATCACCTCGTTTCTCTACTCTCACGGCTTCCTTGCAAGTTCGTTCGACTGGAGCGACTTCCCGTTCGGATTCTGCCTCCTTGGTTGGTTTCATAGTCCCTCTGCCGGCGACACCGGTTAGGGGTTTCACGGCTTAGGTTTGGGTCTTCAGTTCTCGAAGTCCACAAGTGTCGAGCCAGTTCTCGGGAGTCATTGACTGGCTCGGTGTCAACACTTGGTCATCGTTCACTTCCCGGTGTGGTGTTCATGACTTTCTTTGCAGGTTATGGAGGAGTTCTTGTTTGGTGGTGGCAGCAAAATCGGCTCGCTTTCTTGCAGGATCGATAGTAGTGGCAGTAGTGAGCGCTTGCTCTGTTCGGGATTCGGTTTCGAGCGCTGTGTACACACCCGGCTTTGGTGGTTGCAAGGCCTCTAGTGGTAAGTACCTGAAACCCTCCCCTATTGAACGTCTAGGGCTTCGTGGACATTGACGGTTATGAGCTTTGTGGAGTTCATCGAGAACCAGCTACTCCGGAGACGACACGGGAAATCCAGGCATCCGAGGCAACGAGGAGAACCTCACATTCCCGTGGGTTTCGTCAAAGGTAGAGAACGGTAATCGATTCCGAAGAATTTCGAAAAATGGGCTAGCGGAATGTGCCAGGTTTAGTGGGCGGGCAAAGTTAGTTTGTAATAGTTTAACTTTGGAGCTTTTGTTCAAAGCAGGTTTGTAACCGGATATGAATCCCAATTTTTCGGGTTGAATAAAATTTTAATTTTCAAAAAAAAAAAAAAACTCTAGAAAGAAGAAAAATATTGTCGCCTGTTGTCAGTGTCTTGTCACCATAAAGACGGCTTAGAGCAACCACATCCCTGGGTCATTTATGCAAGTCCTAAGATTTTTTTTATTAATATTTGTAGGTTAGGACTTTCTTGTGGGACTTTTATGAAATTTGTGATTATTGGTAGGACTTTAGGTTGGTCCTTAGGTTAATTATTTTATTTTAAATAAGCAGAATTATAAAATATAAGAAAAATCATATAAGTAGTTTAAAATTGGATAACTAATAAGAAAAACAAATTTATTTATTTAATAGAAAATTAGAAACATTTTATTACATTCCATTTATTAAAAAAAAGACTTACCTAAAAGCAAACACACATTTTATTCATTTAAAAGAATTAAAATATTACATATTATTATTTTGAAAATGTCCGAATTTATCTCATATATGTTCAATCAAATCCTTTTTTAATTGTTGATGGGTAAGTGAATCCCGAACTTCTTTCCGACGACCAATTGCATTCCCTGCCTTTGTAGGCCTTTTTACGGTAAACGTAAACTCTTCATCTTGAAATTCCTCAATAGTGTCTGAATCTCGTTCATCTTCAACAATCATATTATGGAGTATGATACATGCCTTCATAATATTTCCTATTTTTTCTTTGTCCCATAACTTAGAAGGATTTTTGACAACTGCAAATCTTGCTTGTAGGACTCCGAAGGCACGCTCAACATCTTTTCGAACTGATTCTTGGTATGTAGCAAACAATGACTGCTTTTCGGTTTGTGGTAGTCGGATTGACTGAATAAAAGTCGCCCATTTCGGATATATACCATCTGTTAGGTAATATGCGAGATGGTACTCCGTTCCGTTGACATAATAGTTAACTTGTGGGGCGACCCCGTTAATAATGTCATCAAAAACAGGTGATCGATCAAGAATATTAAGATCGTTCATAGTACCTGGAGCTCCAAAAAAAGCGTGCCAAATCCAGAGGTCTTTTGAAGCAACAGCCTCCAACACAATTGTTGGTTTTCCGGTTCCCCGTGAATACATTCTTTTCCAAGCGGTGGGACAATTCTTCCACTCCCAATGCATACAGTCGATGCTTCCAATCATTCTCGGGAATCCACGGTCATCTCCAGTATGTAGTAGTCTTTCCAGATCCTCCGGTGTGGGATGTCGTAGGTATTCATCGTCAAACAAGGTGATAATTCCGGCGGTAAAATTGTGAAAACTTTTTCTAGCCGTTGTTTCAGCAAGACGGATATATTCGTCTTGCTGATCGGCCGCACCACCGTATGCCAATTGGCGAATAGCTGCAGTACATTTTTGCAGAGGTGAGAGACTTGTCCGTCCGGTTGCATCTTCTGTTAGTCGAAAATACGATATTTCTGTAGAGAGACGATGCACAATACCCATGAACAAAGATTTGTTCATTCTAAACCGGCGCCGGAATAAATGGGTTGAATATGTTGGATTCTCGGAAAAATAATCAATCCAAAGCCTTCTATGCCCTTCTTCTCGGTCTCTCTCTATAAAAATTCTTTTTTTTTCTCTCTTTTGGTTCTGGAAAAGGATCATTAAATCCGAAAAACTCAGCAGCCATTGAATCAAATTCATCATCATCACTCTCATTGTGGTAATGATAATGCGAAGATGAAGCAATTCCAATGTTTTAAAAGATGAGAAGAAATTGTCAAAGAGAGGAGAAGTTGTGAAAATTTTTGTGTAACAATGTCTTATATTTATAGAAGTGTGTCTACCTTGTGATACTAGTCTTTGTACGACAAGTGAGGAGATGTATTTTGGAAAGTTTTTCACGAGAAGTATATCTTGTGAATGTGTCTTCTAAAATTATTAGCATCTTGTGAAGTGTATTTTGGATATATGGTCACGAGAAGTGTATCTTGTGATACTAGTCTTTTACGCTGTCGTGTTAGTAGCCTCTTGTCTTGTTATGTAAAATTATTAACATCTCGTGGTTGTTACAAAATATTACACAAGTCATTAAAAAATATTGCACAAGTCATTACAAGTCTCCATAATTCATTAAACAACATAACATTTCCGAGAGAGATAAGACCATATCCTAGTCTCCAAAATCATTAAACTGCATTACATATCCTAATACAAAGATCGCGAATCACTTAAAACAGATCACCACACCTAAGAAAACTAACACAGTGATCAGTAGGCCAACAAATAGTTCAAAGCCAATGAGGTAACTTGATCTCTTCTTTCCTAACTCATAGACAAGGTTCTCAAGCCTAACCAATTTTTGCTCAGTTTCAAAGTCACTAAACAAGGTTAGATTGTCTACCTTTTCATTGAGTTGAAGTACATGTCTATCCCTTGCCCTCATCTCCTCCATCATGGCGACATCCCACCACTTCCATACATGGCATTCTCCATCGTCAGCTTGGTCACAAGTGAAGTAAAGTCTTCCTCTATCGTTAAGAGTCTTCAAAGTTGCTAGTTTTGGAGCGCCACCACAGTAGCAGGTCTGCGGAAATCCGAACTCAACTTCGGGTTGAGGTGGGTATTGAGGCGGCTCTTGGTCCCGACGGATGAGCTCTTCTTGGTCCCGACGGATGAGCTCTTCTGTAGAGCTGTATCCATAGTCTGATGAATCCCCACAATAAACCTCTGCAAGAGATGGCTGGCTGTAGCTATATCGTCCCATTTCCTGAAATAAACACACCAAATTTTAATTAAAACAGAAACTTTGATTCATGGTAAAACAGAAATAAACACAACAAATTTTAATTAAAACAGAAACATAGCAAACACAGAAACAGAAACACATAAGAATTTAAATAAAAACAGCAACTTTCATTCATTAGATAGAAGGATACATCGTACTCACATAGAAAACAGAGACATTTAGACTTATTTCTAGCAAAGAAACATGGAAACAGTTGATTCAAAGAAACAAAGAAACATGGGAACTTAGATCTTAACAAGCTAATCTTTAGAAATACAGCGCCAATAGCTTATTCTTGACAACTTCTTCAGCCTCAGTAAGTGGTTGATTCTTGGCTAGAAGTGTGTCAAGAATCGCAAGATTTGTTAGTATCTCCTTCATCAAGAGATCATCCTTCTTCATCTCCCAAACGGTCTGACACTCCTCCATAGACCTCACTGGCGCGGTATTCTTCCTTTTAGCTTTCGCCACCTTGATACCTTCAGGATGGACCTCAGGATCACCTACGGGGCAGCTTAAAGCTTGGGAGCATGTCTCTTTTTGCTTTGAATTCCCACTAGGCTTAGGAGTGTTAAGGCTGAGCCATTTCTGCTCATACCTCAACACACACCAAGCATGGTCAAGCGTGAATTTTGTCTTCTGATCGGCGAAGTAGATGTCTTTGGCGAGCTTGAGAAGATCATTGTCTTTCTGACCATAACTCATCTGTCTCTCAGCTGCCGCGTATGCAGCACATAATTTGTTCGTGTAGTCATTGATTTTGTGCCACCTCTGCTTACAATGGAGATGCTCTCGTGATTCACCACTCGCTTTAGCATGGGGACTTGACGCATAGAACTCACCAACTCATTTCCAGAAAGTCCCTGATTTTTGATCAACTCCAACTACAACATCCTTGGATGTGTTTAGCCACCCACTTATTAACACCTCATCATCGGCTGGAGTCCAGTTCTTTCGCTCCCTAGAGGCAACTGGTGGGTTTTCCGGTGCAACTGGAGCCTGTGGTGGTTGTGAACTAAAAGCTGGGATGTCTGATGCTTCAAACTGATGAGGAGAACCATAACTTTCATAAGGAAAGGTCTGGCTGTTAAGAAAGCCGACGAAACTAGGACGAGGCTGACTAAATGGATTCAATGGATCACTTGAATCCATTGAGATTATACGAGATAGAAGAGAGGAAGAGAGGTTGCTGTGTTTCAATAAGTGAAAGATTGATGTGTTTTAATAGGTGAAAAGTGAGGATGTAATAAGTAACCTTCTTAAAGACCTAACCACAAACTACCAGGGTCTAGTCAGAACTTATTACAGTAATAACAACAAAGCTCAACTTTAAGCTTTATCTTAACCGAACGAGAACAACAACAAACGAAACTATAAAGAAGACAGAAGACAGAAAACAACGAAACTATAGTAAACTTGTTTTCCAACTACTTCCCATTACACTCATCAAACCAAGCAAACATATCTCCACGCTATCTTAAACATTCTTACACAAAATCACAAACACAGTACGGTATCTTACACAAAATCCCAAACACAGTAAGCTATCTTAAAGTTTTCACCGTACGCTATCTTAAATGTCCACACCAACTAAAACAATTACGTTTAAGTCATAAAGAAGACAGAAGAAATCAACTCAATGAAAACTTCTACTTTATAGGTGAGAAAAAACAAAGACTTGTCCGGTAACCAACTCTTTCAAACTACTAATCAAGTGTATGAAACAAAGAAATAACAACTTATGTAAACTACTCATCAACTTATGTAAACTATTCATCAAAGAAATAATCAACTCAATGAGGCACGGACTAATCAATAAACTACTCATCAAAAAAGAATTCTACTAATCAAACGACTAATCAATTAACTCCCTAGTCAACCGATGTAAATTATCAGACATAGCTTCAGTTCTTAACCCATTGGTTCAGTTTAGAACCCTAATCAATTAACCCTAATCAATTAACACTAATCAACCGAGAAAGACAAACCTCGATTCGTTTCGATTCGGAGCACAACTGAGGCGAGATCCGTGTGGAGTGAGCGGGTCAAGACGGTTGTGGTCGAAATCGCCGTCCAGAGAAAGAGAATAGGGAGATGATGAGAAACGGCGCCGGAACTCGAGTTTCCCCTACAAATAAACATGCATAAACTAATCAAATCCAAATACGGTATAAACACAAACCCAGATCGATTATATAGTCTATACAATTCGAAAATCACAAAAGGGAGGTACGGGAAGCAACACGAACCTTCTGGGTGTTCGATTCGTCGGTTTTGGTACTCGATTAAACGAGAAAACAGAGAGGATTGCGACGACTTTCTTTCCTGCCGATATCGCCTTGTCGAGAGAGAGAGAAGAAGGAGACGAAGTGAATGAATCCCGACCAAACTCGACTCTCTCTCTCCTCTTCGGTTTGCCTTTCCCGAGCTGCCACGTACTCCCAAGGACTTTGTTAAAAACTTCTTATTCTGAAAACGTTTGTCCGATTTTATTTTATTTTTCATTTTCTTTTGGGCCAATATTGGGTCGGGACTTGGGTTTAGATACGCTGATACTGGTGTTCTTATATCTCTTTCTCTATTAGATTATTTTTACTTTTTATTGTCTGGTGAATATGAAAACGCGTAAATTACGGAAATACAGAAGCCTTTTTAGTTCTTACATTATTATTTTTTTCAACATCGATCAATGATTGTTCTCTCTTCTCTCTTCTCTCTTCTCTCTTCTCTCTCTGCGTAATTTGTCTTCTCATGCGTGTAAAGAGGGAGTAGATCCTTCTGAGTTGTTGCATGGTTCAGGTACTTCTGTTTTGTTTTGTTTTGGTTTTTCTAATTAACCTGTGTTCTTTCATTGGAATCATACGTCGTGTAAAAAAAGCTGGTAAAATGAGGTCGGCTAAGGATTTAATTTCAAGCCTTTTTTATAGGAATTGCATACAAGACAGCTGAAAATAAGTACAATAAAATACCTAAGCACCGATAAACACGTAACATGTTACACGTTTTGAATCGGTTTTCAGATTTTTTCTTATTGCAGATTTAAATATTCATGCCTAAGATTCAATACCAATAATAATTCAATACCAATAATTAAGATACTATTCAGATATGAAAATATTGAAATGGTGGTGGATGATCTGTTAGGCGTTCATCATATAAGTTGTAGGAAAAAAACATCTTACCAATTTAGATCCATCAACTATGCATCTATGCATGTGTCATGTCCTGATGCCCAATATGGGTGCATATTATCTACCCTGTCCAAGTTCAATTATAAATATGTTGAGACAAATATTAATCTAAGCTTTGTTTAATATATGCCTCTGTCATGTGTATTATGTAAAAAAACTCCAAATTCCAGAAAATACAAGACTAAACCCAATTTATTAAAAATTGTAGAAAAAATATCAATCTTTTTATACTTGCCAATGCACTAACGTTTGGTTATAGTAAAACAATAATTTATGCAATAAGGTTAAATGTTGTTTACGATAAACGGTACAATGAGTTGCTTCTTTACTCTTAACTAAATATAATGATTTTTAATTATTCCAGTTTTATAAATCAAAATTCGTTTTGCAATTTTTTTTTTTTTTTTTTGGGGGGGGGGTTGTATTTGGAGGAGTTCTTATTCAATTTTCTTAGCATAACAAATCAATGTTTTTGTTTGCTTCCAGACATTGATGTGTGATATATTAAGACATGTTGACCATAATTTTTAATTGCATGAAATACGTGTTGTGAAATAAGTAGGTCCAGTAATCCCCTGAATCTCCACATACGTCTACCATTGGTATGCTTTATTTGTTAATTACAAGAAATTAGATTCCGTCTATTTTTTAACAAGTTGTAAATAACTTCTCAACCATACATGGCATATATTTTACGCAGCAGCCTCAAAAGGGTCAACACACAACAGCTAAGAAACTGCGTTCAAATGTCCAGAACTTTGTCAAAACAAATTGGGTAATTCAAATCAAAACGGGAAAAATATATAAAATACAATATAGCTTAATAAAATATTTAAACAGAAGCTTCCTCTAGTTCTCCGATGACACAGGCCTGAAAAGACTCAAAACTCTCGCATGTTTTATGAATATTAAACTTAATTATCACCGTGTCTGTTAGAGTCAGACTTTTACGAGGAAGTAAATATAATTATGTATAAATACACACATAGGTCAGTAGAAATCTGTGCTTACCACGTACCTTTAATTTCTCTCTTCTCAGGGCCTCAGGCTCATTATTTTCTCTGCAGATTAACAGCAGAAGAAGAAGAAGAAGAAGAGAAACAAGATCCGATATATTGGCTCATAGTAATCCATTAGTCCATTAAAATTTTCATAAAAGATGGGGTTTTGGTCATTGTTGGAGGTGGCTTCTATGCCAGTGATTCAAGTCCTCATCATAAGTCTTGTTGGAGCTTACTTGGCCACTGATCGATGCAAGCTCTTTCCTGTTGAAGCCCGCAATTCCATGAACAAGGTAAACCAATCTTGACCCGATGGTTAGATCTCCGCAAAAGAATCAAGATGTATGTTTTTTCATAATATTTTTTTTTTACAAACTGTAGGTGGTGTTTGTAATATTTGCACCGGCTCTCATGTTTGCAAATCTAGCCCAGACGGTCACACTTCAGGACATGGTCTCATGGTAAGAAAAATCCCCTTACATTTTCTAGATCATGGTAACAAAATTTTACACTAAAATTATTATTACTTTTGACTATTATTGATTGAAATAAAAGGTGGTTTATGCCGGTGAATATGGGACTTACATTCTTAATCGGAGGACTTCTTGGTTGGATGGTTGTCAAAATTCTGAAACCACCTCCTTATCTTGAAGGTCTTATTGTTGCAACTTGTTCTTCAGGTACGTGACAAATTGTTTTTTTGGACCATCCTATATATGAACGTCATCATCATCAATCTACATATAGCGTGACATCTATTTTGTATTGTTCTCATGACAAAACTCAACTTTGGTTTAATAGGAAATATGGGGAACCTACCAATCATACTTGTCCCAGCAATCTGCGACGAGGACAAGAGTCCATTTGGTAACCGTAGTGTATGCAGAACCGTTGGTCTCTCTTACGCGTCTTTCTCCATGGCGGTATGTAATATTAACACACAAAAAAACAGAGACATTAGATGAGGAAAAAGAGAAGTAAATGATGATTATCAAATATGCAGCTAGGGGGTTTCTACATATGGACTTACACATTCCGGCTTATAAAAGGGTCGGCAATGAAGTTCAAAGAGATAGAAGAATCTGAGAAAACAGCAATCAAATCATCCAATAGTGACTTAGAGGCTGATCACAAGACCAAACTTCTAGGTGCACCTGAAGGCGAGCTGGTAAAGGAAGAGACAGGGTTTTGGAGAAAAGGAGTAGACTTCCTCCATGAGATATTGGAGGAGCTTCGTGCACCACCTACAGTTGGTGCAGTAAGTTCAATTTACAGACTAGCACTGAAAAATATATACCAAGAATGAAGTGAAGTAAAAAAAAAAAACAATACTTAGTGTGACATGTTTGATACCTTTTCAGATTATTGGTTTCATATTCGGTGCTGTTACGTGGCTCAGAAATCTTATCATTGGTGATGATGCTCCTTTAAGAATAGTCCAAGCCACAGCAAAACTTCTTGGGTAATTACCACAGTTTTGTCTTTAGTAAACCTCTTGGCCTGGACCATTTGCATACATATACATCTTACGTTACTAAATTAACCTATTGTGCAGCGATGGGACCATTCCTTGTATGACAATTATACTAGGAGGCAACCTCATACAAGGTAAAATTATAGCTAAAGCCCGTAACCCTCATACCCAAAATTACAACATATAATATTAGTTTCGTCCCAAATGTCACTCGATCATGTTATCTCTAACCTTACACTATTGTTCAAATTGATCAGGTTTACGTTCTTCGGCAGTCAAACCGGTGGTTGTTCTTGGAATAGTGTGTGTTCGGTACATAATTCTCCCAATCATTGGCATAGGCGTTGTAAAAACAGCTGAGAGTTTCGGGTTTCTCCCAGCGGATCCTCTGTTTCAGTATGTTTTAATGCTCCAGTTCACACTCCCACCTGCCATGAATATCGGTCAGTTCATAAAATCATTAGTAGCTGAGTTCATGTAAATCTATAAAAATACTAAAACAAGGAATGACAAGTTGCACAAAAAACTCCTACAGGTACCATGACACAGCTGTATAATGTTGGACAAGACGAGTGCTCAGTGCTCATGCTTTGGACATACTTGATCGCCATTCTTGCCCTCACTGTTTGGTCCACAATATTCCTTCACTTGTTAGTCTAGACAAAACCTGCGAAGCACAACGGAGACAATGAGGAAAACATGTGCTAATGTCCTCTCTTGTCAAAGGATTCTTTACCATTTGTTTATTTGTCTATCAAATCAAAACTTGATAGATTCTTTTGTCTGGATTTCTACAAGTATTCATTTTTTCCCCTATTGCAAACACAAAAATTTGCATCATGTATTAAATATGTTTAATGAAAAATGCTGTGTACTTCATTGGTATTTTGGTAACAAAGACTAAGGAAAAGATGGGTTCATAAATGTCGAGATGAGAAAATATTTCTCAATATCAATCTGTAATATTTGAGTAATCTTTCTGCTAAAAACATCTTTCAAGGCTTTAACTAAGTAAATTGTCTCTACCTAAGGCGTTTTATTTCTTTCTTCGTTCTTCAATGCTTTGGTTATTGCATTGACATATAGGTGCGGCTCCAATGAAATACATGTCCCACATAGCTTGTGGCAATAAAATGCCAATACCATATAAAGCTTCATTGGTCCCTCCATTCATAAGCTGCCTTTTGTGGTGGGTTCTACCTTTTTGGCAGCCACTTTCACAGGGGAAATCAATTTGCAAAACTTGTCAGCTTCTTTGTAAAGAGAAACTTTGGTTCATCTAAAAATCTGGCAATGGAATGTTTGATTTTCTCACAAGATCACTCACGGATTATAATAACACAACCTCAATGGAAAAGTATATGGGTTATCAACAAAACCACATGACCACAAGTGAAGTGTATCTCAACAAAACTCTAGATAATGATATGATGATACAGTGTCTTTGACTTTGACAATGAAACACAGAGCAAAATAAATAGGCATAAAGTAAACGAAACAAATGTAAATACCACACGAGCTCTTGACAATTGCTCCAGACTACATAAAAGTAGTGAAAGTGAGACTTAAAATGGTTGAAGAGTTTTACAAGAGGGTGAGTTCAAGTTTGGGTCGGTTAGGCTGAGGCTCCACTACCTCCATGTGAATCCTCACAGTTTGCAAGACACTGTAAGATAAACTTCCATCCATCTTAACGATCTTCTGCTTCTCCTCATCTACGTACCAGTCACCAAGTCCTTTCTCACCTTTTGCTGTTAAGTAAACAGGGCCTTCGATTCCATACCTGCAGTAATAAAATCCATAACGATGTCCAGTATCAGAAGACATGATTGCTAGGGAAGTAAGAGTGAAAAGATAAGAAGAAAAGGCAACACTAATGAATTTTATTATGGTAGTGGAACAAGTAAAGGATGGAGAACGTACTTTGGGACGAATACTATAAAACCATTGGATCTTATCTTCACAACTCTTGCCTCTGCATCTGTGGGTCTGCGACATCAAACAAAGTCTTTACCAGTCCATGCCTTTAAAATATAGTCTGATTCATGAAAAAAGGTAGACGGTCTATACCGGTTTTTGAAGTATATGAGGGTGTGCAGCTCTACTGAAGCTCGACTTGCCATCTGGGCATTCCTATGCCGATAGTTCAAATCTGAAACAAGTCCAATGTATTAGAATACTTGCAAGTTTGCAAATTTTGTCTGAACAGTTAAAAATGCTGGAAAACAATAAACCCTTACTATCAGCAACGCTAGTAAGTTGAGGTCTGTCTTGGAACACCGTTGGAAGCTTGTATATTCCTAATGACGCGGCAAGTAATCTGTGCACAAAGACATCTGGAACCAGGGAAAGAAGCAAGGTTTATAGCATCTAGCATGTGAAAACAAAAGGAGAGACAGTGCGAGTTTTCACTCACCAGCATATCTTCGAATAGGAGATGTAAAATGAGTATATAAAGGTGCTGCAAGTCCATAATGAAGATATTCTGGAGGACTGAGATCCCCACTACAGAAGTACACAGCCTGAGTAGTAACAAATTTGAATTGTTAGACGGTATCCTCAGAGAATCACCAGCAACTTAACTATTCAGTCATCAAGGAAGCTCTACCTGTGTCATGCACCTAGTAGCCAATATCCTGATCAGCTTATTGAAATATGGATCCTCACCCTGAAGAATAACGACATTTGTTAAGACTGAGCGAAGCAAGTTGCTTAGTTAAAATACGTATAGCATTCAAAGACCACTTAAATATGACAGCTGAATTTAATTATAAGTAGTATGTGCAACCCTAGTTGTAGAATGGAACCGAGGAGGTATTCCAAATGGCTAAACAGTGGCTGTGCAAATAAGATAGTGCAGGCAAAAAAAAACTCACCACAGCTCGGTCCAGTGAATCAGCCAAAGCTTTAGATGAAGAGACATCTAAGCTAAGCCCAATAGCTGCAGCAGTACGCAGCAGCGGTTCAAGCATTTCTCTTGTTGGAGTAGGATGACGCCTGCATTGAAGAACCAAACCAAAGATGTGATGAACTGTTATTGATGTTATAGGATGAACAAAAAAAATACAGCAAATGCCAATAAAAGATAACAATGTCATCAACAGCTACTTGGGATCCCATTATATGCATTATGCTAAATAAGCATAACATCATCTAACCTAATCACTTACGGCCAGATTTTACATGAACACAATTGTAAAATAGTTCATGTAACCATTATAGGCATCTTTGGCAACAATTGAAAGCTAGTTTGGTCACATCTTGGGAACTAATTGCAATCAGTTTTACACAGAGAAGCACTAACATATACAGAATGATATTCATCTTTGAGAAGCAGAAGCAAGTCATAAAACCTTCAAGAACTATCGCAAACTTTACCTTAATAGTGAACACGAAGGGAATAGTTTAAGAATTTGTTCAGCGACTGAAACATTTGCAGCAAGCATGAATTCCTCAACCATTTGGTTTGCTTCCCGAATCTGATACATACCTATGCAAAACACAGTCACGGAGACGGATGAGTACATCTTTCAGAAGGATAGAAGTTGTTGTACTTCACGATTGTTTGGGTGACAAAGACACTAAGAAACTATCGTTCATATCCATCAAGAGCATTTTTTTTTCTCAGCAAACATACCAATGTCAAGAGGATCATGAGTCTCAGTATCAATCTGAAATTTAACTTCTGCAGACGCAAGAGTTAAGGCTCCCCTATCGATACGTCTTTGCCTCATTATCTACAGGTTTCAAAAGCAAAATAACAGGTAAAAATTGTGTTCTTCTTTCTATCATTTATGGAACACATGACAACAAGTGAGAGGAGGTGTCTTAAACCTTTGCTAAAGCATTCATGTTCCTCAGATCAGTAGTCACGGGGTCCGTCAATCGGCTGCAAATAGAAACAACACTTAACAATCTTGTGCATAATGTAACATAGGGAGTCTTAAAACCCTCTACAATTATACTGTCAAATCACTAGAGAACATGAAACGAAATAGTTTTACCGTAAGAACAAAGATAAGCAAATAAACCACTGATCCATCTAACACTATGGTAAAAGAGATTTTACCTGTCATCCATCCGAGCCTGAGCTTCAACATAGGACAATGCTGCAGAAGACTTGATTATGCTCTTTGTAAATCTCGTTGAGATAATTTCAGCTCCAGGGCTCATTTCCTAAATATATGAATATGCTTAGGCTAACCTTTTACTAATTTACTAATATTTGTACATAAGCTTTTGGGCTCCAAATGATAAAGCATACCCAAATAACCGAGAATGCAAGTCTTTCCACATCAGCTCTAAGCGAGCAAATATCTGCAAACAAAACCATGTTTCTTGAGTGCATTGGAATTCCAACATATACGGAAACATATCCTGTAAGAAGATGATACCTTCAGTTAAAGGCTTGGGAAGCATGTCAATACGGCGGTCAACAAGGTAGACAGATGTGCCTCTTTTTGATGCCTCATCATCCAAAGGAGTACCAGGGTGTACAAAGTTTGTTACATCCGCAATGTCTAAGTAAAAAAGGTCAAGGATAAGCAGCATTACAAATTCACTCACAAGACATGAAGAGATTCCAACGGAACAAGCCAATTATTCTAGAAGAGACTGACTACTAATAGACATAAAGCAGATCACCTCAAAAGCACTTTTAGCACTCGACAATTATGATAAACTCGAACAATGAAGAAAAACGGCAACAAGAGCCATTTCAAAGCTTTGCTGTACGCACGGCAAAGTGATTTGTAACTCATTGACTCTTGACATGCCCTATATTGAAAGCTAAGTCCTACATAAATTATAAAGTTGTAGGATACGGACTCCAAGTTCAAAGTTCCCGTTTGGAAGCGATGTACAGTGCAATGCATCATCAATATCCTTGCAACCTGTTGGCACCACAAACAAGTTAAATCTACATGTACACAACTAACTTCAGACTCTGAAAGACACTTATATAGGCAAAACTAATAAATACTATCACGCGAGTAAGTCTTTAGGTACATACCCGGAGGGTCCACACTAAATACAAGCAAATGTCGCAAGTCTTGCCTAACAGGACTAGAGACGTCTTCAGCAGATACAGACCAAGGTAAGGGTGGCAAGCATGCCAGAACTTGAGAAGAGAATGGCGAGTAGTCAACATCGTTCTCTATCAAGACAACCTGAAACATCAACAATAAAGAGTAACGATGTCAATGCCCTCCCACTTCCTACCAGGACAGAACCTAGTAATCTAATAAAGATTCCCCTACCTCTGTTTCAGTTTCCCTGTCACCTATTTTGCCAATTGGTCGTACATAATGGCCAGAAGGATACCGAGATTGACGGTCCCAAGAATCAACTGCCACTACTATCCTCATATCCAAAAGGTTCTCAAGCTGACGAGTGTTAATGCGAATCTTGGGGATTCTTCGATCTTTAGAGACGAATAAAGCATGCGCCGTTCCACCACTTCCAGCAGGCAGGGACATTGGTTCAAGAGATCCACAATATCTGCATAATAAATATCATGCTACTTAGGAATCGTCATCCAGAAACCACGGCATGAAACATAAGACAAAATTAAAGAAAATCAAAGCGTAATTGCACAGAGAATAGCCAATGAAGTCAACAGAGCTAAAGATAATCACATATGTAGTCACCAGAAGCAGGCACATCTAAGGAGAGTATACTGGCATGTCGGTTATGTTCATATGATGTCATAAAGGAAAAAAAAACAGCAAGAAGTGAACTCACGAGTGCCAATTTCTACGGATAACACCAACTACACGACCTGAAGGACGAGCAGGGTTAGCATTTTTATCACCAGAAGTTACTTGGGCTAAATTTGAGGTTCTAGGAGCATCATCAGCACTGTTGGGAGCCAAATGAACAGTATCGTCATCTTCCTCCTCATCTGGATTAATATGTGAAAGAGAGATATGTTTGACACAACTTCGTGCAGGCAGATAAATAGTTTGATATACATGTAGATATTAAAAGAAACCTTCTTCAGCTATAGATAACGCCTTCTCCTCTTGCCACTGATCACGAGGCAAGAGTTCTACCGCGACAATATCACCATCGAAAGCCCTGTTCATATTGCTGCGCCCATAGATAATAATCTCTTCTCCAATGCTCTCGCTTCCAACATAAGCTTCAAAAGGATTGAAACGATTGACACGGAGTTTCCCTTGATGGTATATTCCACGGTGCAAACCAGCAGTAATCTCAGACATGGGTTTATGCTGCAGGCAGAAAATAAAAAAAAAAACATAATTATAAGAGACAAGGGTTGTTTAATGGCAGTATCTAGTCACCTTAATCCATTACCTCTAGGTATACAAGTTTCCTCTTGGAAGGTCTGGAATCATCTGCATCTTCCATAGTGACGTCTTCACCGGCTGGTTGGGCAAGCAGGTCCAACAATTCAGGTTGCCCAATTGATTTTACATAAGCCTCAACTGATACAGAAACACTCATTTATAGGCTTCTAATTCCATATAACAGAGCTATAATATCTGGAATGCTGGAAAGCAATTCAACTTCTATGAAAAAGGGAAAAAGATGATTAACATACTTGTCTCTGCAGATATTCCCTCTTCAATGGCTTTCAGTTTATTCTCTCTGTCATTAGTGACAAGCAACACCTGAGATGTATCCCCTAGATGCTTCTGGTACCATAATGTAGCGACACGAATAGCTGAATTCCAGATAACATTTAAAATCTTTAAGGACATTTTCTATGAACTGATACATGATAAAGGAAACAACAAGATATTAGCAAACAGAAGAAGGTGATTATATAGTATATAGGACCTCTATCATTGTGGTCATTGGCAGTCTCTCTCTCCATGGCCTGCACATAAGTATCCCTGTGGAAAGTTTATTAAAAGTGAGAAACAAGTTCCAGTGATCATCCAATAAAAAATCACATAAATTTATCTAAAATGTGAGGACACTAAAAAGCCGAAAAGTTGGAAGAGCTTCTAACTTGTGGACATGATTGGAGAAAACATAGAATTGCTTGGCTGGATTGCTGCAGAGACTTCTGATTCTGTTGTAAACAGATTTGTTCCTGTTCTTAACCTCATCCAGCACCACAGAGAGAACAACAACATTGTCTATTGCCTGATTCTCCAACAAATCAATCTACCAAACAAAAAAAGCAAATCGATTTAATCCGGAACAAGCTCAAAGTCTTTAGCTTTATATATATGTATAGTGAAAGCAAAGTTACTTGGTGAAGAACGACGTTGGTATCGACAACAATAATCTTAGGGGAAGACAAACGAGCAGCTGAAGTATCGCAAGACTTGCAGGAAAAGGCTCCACAGTATATGTCATCTCGTAGATACACTTCTCTCACTTGCTGCAGCGGCACGTAAAGAACAAAACTAAAAACTCGGAAGGAAGAAGAAGACGCATAGAGATTAAGAGAGAGAGGAACAGACCTTTTGAATACGACCTCCTCTGGTCTTCTTATTGAAAACCTTGCTCTGCAACATCTTCTTCTTCTTCTTCAACCTCTTGCTCGAATACTTGTTTCGCCGGTGAGAGATTTCAGTCGTTGGAACGGAGACCGAAGCTTTTAAGTCGTCTTAAACCTAAGCCAATGTGAGCCCTATACCTCTTTTCTCGGTTCCGACCGGTTTGGTAATTCTTTTCAAATCGGTTTGGTCTGATTAAACCGACGTGATTACAAAAAATAAAATTTTAAATAAAAAGAACCCTCACACTAAACCAACTTTAAAATATAACTTTACTCCCAAAAGATAACTAACTACTTCATTGTGTCTGGAGCATTGAATTGCATATGATCTCTCTCATCAATTCAGACCTCGGAAAAGGTCTTTAGCTGAAAGGAGTCTCGATGCCGCTTCCTCTTAACTGATGAACTTCTCTTGAGAGCTCTTTCCTTGAAGCTCACATTTTAACCTCTGCCTCACTTCCTCGAGAAATTCTTCTACGCTGCTTCCTTCCATGATCGTCCCTGAAGAAGTAGTTAAAGAATCTTCGTAAATCGCATGGTCAAAGCTTTTTGGATTGTCAAAAAAAAAAAAAAAAAAGCTTTTGGATTGTTTGGTGTCCTTCCGGCTAGCAGCATCAACCTCAACAAATATCTCAAAATAAATTTTTAGTTTATAATTACTAATATAACAAATCAAAAATTAAACTTTTAAATAAAATAAACTAAACCAATTATTTTTGCCACATACTTAATGAGTTTTCATATTTTCACAAAAGTATATCTTATTTCAGAGACATTTTTTGTTCTCTTAAATTATTTTGCTTTTTTTTCTTCTTTTTTTTCTTCTTATTTCAGAGACATTTCTTGTTTTCATATTTTACTTAATGAGTTTTCATATTTTCACAAAACAATCAAAATAGAAAAATGTTATTTTTCTTCCTAAATATAGAAGAAAAATAACATTCTTTTATTTGTAAAAGTAAATATAGCATTTATTTATTATACATAAACACATCGGAGCAAAACCTCAATTTCTATTTTTTTCTACTACAGAAATGAGTTGGAGATGTTAGCTTCCGAATAATCTAGAGCTCAATACGATTGAGAAAGAAACCTTGTTCTAAAAAAATCAAACCAGAATCGAACAAAAGTTTATTATAAACGAACTTTGAAAACAAAAACTCCTAGCCAAACCGACAAATCATACTTTAAAGTTTTCTACTTTTAACTACGCACTAGATGATAATCCGCGCGCATGCGCGGAGTGAGTTATTATAATAATATTTGTTTATTAAATGGTTTAACATTTTGGAACACTACAATCTTTATCGATTGTAAAATGACGAAGACAAATGTTGGTCTATTAAATGTATTATCGTTGTTAAAGAGTTAGCGTATTACAGCTCATTTTAATTATTTTTAAGACTTCATATGCATAAAAGGAAATTAAGTTTTTCGGCTGACACAAACACCAAAACCAAATAGGCAACATCGATTGTATAATGACGAAGGGGGATTAGGTTTTATGCTCTCGATTTGTTTACTATTGATTCTCCATAAGTGATTTCATTTTCTACCTCTATAAAATTGTACTTTTGTTCTCCTCTCTGTTTTATTGATATGAATTTAGTATTTTTTTAACTTTTTCTATGAATTTAGTGAATCACGTAAGTGTCAATTTAAGAAAATGAAACTCTGCAAAAGTTAGTTTCCCTCCAGATACATATCTAAGAATCAAAATTTTGAAGAAAATCACTGGCAAACTTTATTAACAGGTTAGTGTTCGAATTTAATATATCAATGTGTTATAGAATATAAGTGTAGACTCGAAATATAAATGCGTGTCTAGTATATATTCACCAGTTTAGTCTAAAAATCATCTAATTCTAGAACAACAAAATAAATTACTTATTTCATTAGCCTACGCTTCTGAGGTTTAGTTACTTAAGAGTATACAGATAAAAAAAATATATATAATATTTTACCGTTCTAGTATATGTAAACTATGTATAAACTAAGAACTGTTTGATTTATTTAATGATAAACCAAAAAACTTATAATAAATAGTTCAACTCTCTCATTATTACAATTATAATAGCTTGATAGAGTATTAGAGAGAAAAAATATTAGACAAATGATCAAATCTCTCATTCTTCGAACAAACTCAAAATGAGGTGATTGGAATCTTATCATGATATTTTATTAAAAGCTTTTTAGGGATAAAAATCAAGACTAAATTATTTAATCTGAATTAAATAATATATATATATATATTATAGTGTTTCCAATATTAAAAAGCACTTCAGTTTGAAAAAGTGTGTTTTTGGAGTTGTGAGGATCAAATAAGATATTAGAAACCACCTATTTTAAAAATAATTTGTATGCATAAAAGTATATACATTAGAGTAAACACATAAATCAAAACCAATACCTTTTGTTAATTTACAATCACATTTTTGGTAAATAAATCAAAACAATAATTTTATTTACTTTATATGGTATAAATTAAACTTGAGAGATATTAACATAGATACATGTTATATTTTAATATAGTTATTTATTATTTACACTTCCTACTCATATGATTTTTAACATTTGTATATTTGATGTAACAAAAATTTAAACTGCTAATCACAAAAGTTTAAATGTGAGATTTTTCAATACAAATTTTAAAATTAAAATATTAAGATCTCAATAATTTTTCACTACAAATTTTGAAATTAACATATTTTATATTTTTATATAGTATATAATTTATTTCAAATGATATTAATATATATATATATATATAATATGAATATTTATTAATGAGACTTCATATTCAAACAATTTATTAGGACTTGGCATTTTAACCGATACCCGAACCCGTATCTGAATCTGATCCGAAAATCCGAACCGAAGTAGTAAAATATCCTAACGGTTATTGAATTCAGAGAGAATAGATATCTGAACCCAAACTGGTAATATCCAAATCCGAATGGGTAGTATCCGAACCCGAACGGATATCCAAAGATAACCAAACATAAGTATACTTAAACCTATATTTTTAGTTTACTTCTCTTATTTTATTCAAAATATTCATATTAATGCTGCACATTGCTCAAAATTAGATAATATACATATAATTATGGACAAAATCATTTGTTACTAACTTAAAGTAAATATCAAGCTCTTGTTTCTTTCATTAATAGAAGTTGCATCTAAAATTTCAAAACAACAACTAAATTAGTGTATTTCTCTTTTTAAAGTTTTATCTTCAAACCTATTAATAGTTTAATCTTTAAAATGTTAGAAAACCAGAAAAGTATATTTTAAATACAAAAAAATAAGCAATGAATAATTTATTTATTTTTTATTCAAAATTTAAATATCTGAATCCGATCCAAAATATTTGAACCCAAACATAAAATACCCGAACCTGATCCGAAGTGTAGAAATACCAGAACGGTTTCTTTACCTTTATACTGAATTACCCGAAAATCCTACATACTCAATACAAACCCGAACGGGTATCCGAACGCCCACTCCTACGATATATGATCATTTGTATCTTGCTGAAACAAAAAAATTAAACCATTGATCACAAATTTTCAATGTGGAAATTTTATCATTTTTTGTAATTTACAGTCGTTTTAAGAAATTCAAAATATAACATATAATAAAAAAAAATATATATTTTTTATTATATGCTTAATATGATTGTTTAATTTTTTTTAATAATATAAAATTAAATAAAAAAGAGAGATGATACAAAAATTGTTATCAAATATGTATTATTCATAATCATTAATTGTTTATTCATAATCATTAATTGTCATATATATGTTAATCATATTAGGTAATTCCGTAGATTTTATTTAAGGAAAGAAAAAATATTATTTTGTACACTATTAATTAATTTGATAGTTAGTTTAATAAAAAAAAATATTTTATGTTTATATGGATCAACTTATTTTTCTAAAAATTCTAAGAATCATCTTCGTGATGACATGTGGCTACGAAAATATGTTGTAATGCTTCATGATTAATATATAAGGGATATCAAATAACTGATGACATATAAATTATGAATAGGATAAAATCAAAGGAAATTATTTTAGACTAAATAAATGTATAATCCAAACCAGATTTAAATTAAAAACCAATCCAAACCAAAGAAAATGGTTGTATCTACTTGGTAGGGGTGGGACGGATCCGAATATCCGGGAAATTTAGGGTAACCGGATCCGGATCCGGATCCGTCGGATCCGTGGATTTAATATCCGGATCCGGATTCGTGGTTTCCGGATATCCGGATTTCGGATATCCGTCTCGATATTCTATTATCCGCGGATATCCGGATCCATCAAAATAATTTAAAATAATTTTTTTTAACAAAAAAATACTAATTTTTTAATATAATACATAAATTAAATATTTATAAATATATTTATATATGTTTATAATATTCTAAAAACTGAAATATAATATTATAAGATTAATTCATGTATAAATATTAATATATCAAATATAAATATTAATAAAATTTAAAAATTTAATGTATTTTAAAAATACGGATCCGGATCCGGATATCCGGACCTAAAAATTAAGATATCCGGATTCGGTTTGCACGGATCCAAGATTTTACTATCCGGATTCGGATCCGGGCACCCCGGATATCCTATTTTCGGAGCGGATCCGGAGCGGATCTTGGATAATAAGTCTCAGGCGTACTACTTGGTTTACTTTTCTATTAAATGGATAACACCAAAACAATCGAACAAAAAAAAAAGGCAAACCGTAAACCAGATTGCCCATACCTCTCTAGGGCTCAGTAAATAGGCTCCAAACCATGATAATGTAATGGAAACAACTTTGAAGGTGAGAAAATACCATTTTCTGGAAAGTAATCAGTGTTATGAAACTCACCCCCATAAAACAAAAAGAACAAAAAAACATGAATGTTTCTGTCCATGAATAGACTCCAACAAAGAGACAAAAGCACAACAAACAGTCAAGATGGTATGTATACGACCCATCCCAGCAAACAGATTCAGTCCCAGTCAAACGTTAGTTCAAATATTCCCACGGAAAATGCCAGACAAGAGTCAAACAACAATATACCATTAACAGGAGAGAGCTCAACAAGTTGAAAAAAGTCAAAGAGAAGTCAACGATACCATAAGTAGAAATGAAAAGCTTAAACTAAATCCATATTACAACTGATTTAAACACAAAGAAGAGTAGCAAATGAGGTTCTTAATATAACAAACAAACAGAACATAACCAGTTTTTTTCAGTTTAAGGTCACAATAACTAAGCAAGTTTTATAATTCCATCCTCAAATCTGAGTCAGTCAATGGCAATAACTAGTAGACTCTTTACTCGTTGTCTTGTTCCTCCTGCAAACAAGAATCCAAAACGTCACATGCAAGTAAAAAAAAAACATATCAATACAAAAGAGTTTTTTAAAAGTCTTGAATCAAAACCTCGTCGCTTCCTTCAGACTTGGATTCGTCATCTTCACCTCTATTGGTTCCGCTAGCCTAAAACACAGAGTAGCACCATTATAAGAACACACGCACACGCACACTCTCCCTAAGCATAATCAATGAGAGAGTATTATAATAATACCAGATTCATGTTGTACTGTTGCATACCCTTGAGATACTCACTCTTCCTGCTCTCTGCCTTGGAAGCGTAAGGAGCTTTCTCCTGATTCAAAAAACAACAACAAAAGCTTTTGAGTTAAAGATCCTCAAGAACCAATCTATCAATTTCAATGGCGAACACTCACTTCCTCACTCATAGACTTCCACTTAGCTCCAGCAGCCTTACCAACCTGAGAGATACGATTATTAGTTTACAGATCTGAGAATGTGGAAACTCTAAGGATTTGGGATATTACTTACGGCGGCGACGGACTTGTTATTAGGGTTCGCCTCGTTGA
The DNA here is from genome assembly GCF_020379485.1 of Brassica napus. NCBI lineage: Eukaryota > Viridiplantae > Streptophyta > Magnoliopsida > Brassicales > Brassicaceae > Brassica > Brassica napus. The sequence goes on from NC_063452.1 coordinate 8,491,670, forward strand.
ACTCTCGTCGGAAATCATCTCTGGCGACGAAAGTTAATCAGTTTAAAATTGAAAAAAAAAGCAGTGAGGATAATGTGAGATTTAAGAGACTGTGAGAGTTACAGGAAGACGAAGAAGGCACTTGGAGGTCTCTTAGGTTTGTTAGGATCCTTCGTCGTCTTCTTCTTCATTCCTCTGGTTTTGAGCCTGGAGAAATCGAAATCAAAATAGAGGTGAGAGAAGTTCTGCAGATCTTGGATTCAGAGAAAACGTAGAGACGGAGAGAGCGAAACCTTTGATCGGTGCTCGTCGCTTCGGATTTGGTTTGGCCGCCTTTCATCGAGCCAGGAGGGTAAGGAAACGAAGAATCGTTTGAGACTCGGACTGAGTCGGTAGGATCGAGTTGTTTTGCCTTGGTTTCTTTTGTTCAAGTGTTTGCGGTTTAAACTTAAATAATAGTTTTTGGATTTTAATTTAAAGTAAAAAGTAGATTGAAATTCGCGCGGGATTTTGACCGAGATTATTTGCCACGTTAATCGTTTAAAATAAAATCCAAAAAGGGTAGCTGAAATTAGATCGCTAATGGTTTTAAGTTATAAAATTTCGGTTTAGATATAAAACCACCGGGTTGGCTACTGAACCGTTCCGGAAGTGAGCTCTGGTTCGGCGACTCTGTGTTTTCTGCAACTTTGTGGCTTAAAGGAACCCAGAGGAAACGCAGTCTTTTCATTCTGAAACCCTAGCCGTCCAAGGTGGGTCATTTGTCTTCAACATTTCAATCGAGCCTTTGATTTCTCTTAAGCCGGTTTAGTGATTCGGTTTAAGGGTTTTTACTTTGTGTCTATTAGGTTAGATTTCATGGATTCTGGTGATTCTCCTCAGATGGATACGGTTGGTTTGTAAAAAATTTCATCCGTTTGATATTGTCTGATCTGTTTTCACATAATGTATATTTTTAACTTTAGTTGCAGAGGGTATCTGGTACTGCAGTTGTTCAGAAAGACATGAGGGAATGCATTAATGATATCGAGAAGGATGGTTTGGACTGGGTCCAAGCCAGGGCTGTCGCAAGAGATCGGATGTTTAAGGCCAAGAGCAAGAAGATCGGCCAGTTGTTGAATGACTCGCGAGATTCTCTGATCCGTTCGTTACATGAAACGGTGGAAGCTGATAGAAAGAAAAAGGTAAATTGTCTTTGTAATTGTTTAATTTTATATGCTTCATTCTAATCTTTTCAGTTCTTTCAGTTTTGTTTTCTTTTGTTTTCCCCCTGTTACCCTGTATATACACGATGCTGATATTGAAGGGGCAAATCTCCAAAATAGCATATTTCTAAGTTTATATCACAAAAATAGCACTCAAAAACTAAAATGACCAAAATAGCATTTTATCTTTTGAAAATTTTAATTTTTTTATTTTTCAAAATTTGAAATCTTATCCGCAAAACTTCATTTCTCAACTCTAAACTCTAAACCCTAAACTCTAAACCCTAAACCCTAAACTCTAAACCCTAAACCCTAAACCCTAATCCCTAAACTCTAAACCCTAAACTCTAAACCCTAAACCCTAAACTTTAAACCCTAAACCCTAAACTCTAAACCCTAAATTCTAAACTCCACCCTTTAACTCTAAACCCTAAATTTGTGACTTTTGATAAAACATTAAATGCTGTTTTTGTGACTTTTGACCTCGAGTGCTAGTTTGAGAACAAAAACTATTTAGTGCTATTTTTGTCTTTTTCTCATATTGAAATGAAAACAGCTCTTCTAAATTCAGTCGGCTCGGTAAGACAGTCATGAGCCGGTTCCGGATGATAAATATTATGTTCTATGTTTTATTTTGAGTTGATTACATAATGGGCCACTTTCTAAGTTTCCTTTGCATTCAGAGTCACTTTATACTTGTAACACACTTTCACGGAGACCAAAGTAGTTTGTTGACACAATTGCCCTTAATGAAGCGAACCGGATGTGTGGCTTCGTTTGGTCAACTATTACAATGTAAATAAAGTTGTATGTTGATTCTTTTAGTTAGCTTTTTTCATTTATTAAGTTTGATATTTTGACTGATGTGCTATATTAAAAGCCACACGATCAAAATGAATGTTGTAAATCTGACGGCTGATGTTTAAAACAAGCTAGGTAATATATGACGAGGTAAAAATGAATTTATTGATTCTTTTTTGTAGGTGAGGAAGCTCCAGTCTGAACTTTTTTTTTGTGACAGAGTTAGAGAAATTATTAAAACCCAGTTTAAACAAAACCATTTACATGATTTTTAATAATTTTCTGAGAAATCCGATAGTGGACGCCACAATATATCAGTGAACGTGGATGGTGTCATGTACACAACTTTTTTTTAAACATAAACCTTAGCATTAACATTACAGACGGATTGTTTGATCTCAAAAACAATGAAGAGCCTACTTTCTGGAAAAAATTACATGGGCGTCTTACGCGCTATAGAAACGCCGAGTTAAAAAGAAAAAACATATGGAACATAGAACACAAAATAGTTTTTGAAACTTCACTGAAACTTCTGATTGTTGCATGGGTGGAGCGTAGTAAGCAGGGAGTACGAAAGCTACATGGGTGGAAGTTGACTCTCCGTCCACACAACACTCCCTTGTGGTCAGCCACACAACATTACGTCCCCAGCTCGCTCCTCCATGGCTTACCCGTCCACAACTCACCTGACCACAGCTCGTCTGTACACAGCTCACGCTACAATAGTTCACCAGTCCACAGCTCACCCGACCACATGTCACCCGACTACAACTCACCCATCCACAGGTCACCAGCCCACAAGTCTCCCGTCCACAACTCACCTGACCACAGCTCGTCCGTACACAGCTCACGCTACAATAGTTCACCAGTCCACAGCTCACCCGACCACATGTCACCCGACTACAACTCACTCATCCACAGGTCACCAGCCCACAACTCTCCCGTCCACATGTTGCCCATCAAATCAAACATTTTCCCGAAACAAGATGCTTTGATAGTCTCAAACTCCTCAGTGTCACGAGAGGTAAGAGGTCAGGCTTAGAGTAAATGTTAAGACGCCCACATGGGTACCAGCAAACAGCCTCACTGAGAGGTGGTTGTTCGGAACTTTTTGTCCTGCTAAGAAATGAAAACGATTACATAAATCTCAGGTTGTGTACAGAGACTTATAAAACTCGAAATAAATGGCAAAATGAAGATCTAAACAATTTAGTGTTAAAAACGGATCTCAATTTTTGCCTCTGGAAAAGCTTCTGAAAAAAGGATTTGTGGGAGGCGGTGGTCCGGTTTGTTATTTCCTACAAGAACATGAAAAGGTTGGGACCATAAAATAATCGCAATCAGAACAGAAGAACAAAAAAGCCAAAAACAGACACATTTGGAAAAAGGATGTCTGGAAGATTATGAAGAAAATCGAAAGTTTCCTTGTATTATTCATGAAACTAGAACCAAAAACTTAACTGAATATTGAAACTACCAGATCTCAAAATCGGAAAAAAAACAGGACACATTGAAACTATGAGATCTGGAATTTTTATGTAAAAATTGAAACTTCCACTGACTCACAGATTTGAAGAGTTTTAACAGATGTAAAAATCGAAAACTAACAGATCTTGGAGGTTGGTGTCGGAACACAGAAAAACAAGTGTGGGTTTCGAAGTAACAAACCTCGCATGTCGGGAAAAAATGATTGTGTGCTCTACTCGAGTGTGAGATTCAGACGGTGCGTGAGATGGAGGTTTGTGACGAAAAATCAAGAAAGAAGATTTAGAGGATGAGGCCAATGATAGAGGAACTAGGGTTCTTAATTTCCGTGGCACACAGTTTTTCTCTCTCTCTCAAAAAAGTGCGTGATTCAAAATGAGGAAAGATGAGAATTTAGGATTTCGAACTTGGTATAGGGTAGAGTTGGTATGGTTGGGTTAGGCTAATAAAAGTCTGGTTTGGTTTTCTTTATTATAAGGGCATCAATGTCTTTGACTAGTAAATAAGATTGTCTCAAGTACAAAGTATGTTACGGTGAAATACGAAACTCAAAAAGTGTCTAGGGAAGTAAAAAATTCTTTTATTTTTCATGTTTAGCCGCTTTTTATGTTTAGCTCTCTACTAAAGGAGTGATATTATCTCCGTTATCTTGTTTGTATTTGGCAAAGCAGACATGCAAAGGTCTGGATTCCCACCAACTTTTATGATTAAAATGAATAAGAGTTGGTAGTCCTGCGAAGAATATGACTTTTCTTTAAACACTTAGTAACATAAATGGTAAGGCATAATTATCAAACATATAAAATGCACAGAAGAGGCAGTGTCCTAGAATCAGATTGAAACCCTTGTGTTAACTTTTAAAGGCGTAGGCATTACAGATTAATTGGAACATGTCCAATTCACCGAGCTACAATGTGAAATTAAATACTTGAAACTAATTCAAATCAAACCTTATAAACCCATAACTAATTTTTTTAACAAAAAAAGAACAAAAAGCGTAAGGGATGCTGAAGTCACAACTAATTAACATTGTTTTGAGGTGGCTCTACCCAAGCGATGAGGCTAGACAAATTGTTACCATCATCAGAGAAGACAGAGAGACCAAGAAAACTCTAAGCCTCGTCAGGTGAAGCAATTCCTCGTACTAATGTATGGGGGCTTAAAGCCAAGTCAGAGACCTTCTCAACCGGTCAGAAGGTCTATATTCAGTCGTAGTCTCACTTTATCAGATGAACATTTCAAATATGTAGAACTCTATTCAAAAATATCTCAAAGACTCGGATGAAATTATTTGTAGAAAAGATTCTTTTTTTTTGTGCTACTAGAGATAAGATTCTAAATATTTAAAATATCTACTTAGTAAACTTGAAAAAAAAATTGTGGAATATTTCAGTAAAATCTGCTCCAACAATATTCATAGAAGGAGAACCATGTTGTCAAGTTATTCATGGCATCTATTTGACACTTGCTTTGTTTTTTCAATATCATCTCCAGACTGTCCATATCTCAAATGGACAATTCACAATGTCTTGTTGGCTAGCCGTTTAATTAACAAGAGTATATAAATTAAAAGAATAATATTGCACAAGAGTTACAGGCTGTTTCGATCTTAAAACAGTAAAACAGAAGAAAGACAAAAAGTGTTTGTTTAATTAGAAACATGGATTGTATGTGTTAAAAAAGAAAAAAAAACATGGATTTGAAGTGAGAAGGCCGGGCTTCACAATGTATTTGAAATCTACTATTTCTCTGAATGTATATGTGTGAAATCTCTATATGTGTAATTAATCGGGAAAAATGTTAAACAAATCCTCAGCTTTTTCATTTGGACCATTATAATCTCCAGCTTTCGGAAAAACCTGAGAAACAATACACTTTTCTTTGATTTAAAAAAAAAACAGCTAACTTTTCTTTGACTGGATCAAATTAGACCCGACGTTAATTAGACTAACAGAACGTGTTAACCCTGTTAATTTGTGTAGTTAGCCAATACGACGACGTTTTATCTTAAACTTCAAAATAAGATCTGAAACCCTAATATCATTTTCCCCCAAATCGATTTGGGGATTTTCTTAACACATCAGCCCTAAAAATCGCGATTTACAACTCAAAATCCTCCAATCCCACACGATTGACTTCCCTTAGCACGAAGATGAGTTCGGATTCGACAGCTGAGAGTTCAACCGTGAACACATACGATATTCGCGGGTTTTCGGCGAGATGTGTTTGCGGGACTAAGACAACAATCTACACGTCGGAGACTAACAAGAATCCGGGGAGACCTTTCTTCAGATGTCTTACGAGAAGAAAGGTAGCTTATTATATTCTTGATTATATTGTTGTCGTTTATTCAAATTGAACATGAAGCAATATGCCTAAAATCTTATGGTTTTTGCATAGAACCACTTGTTTAAATGGGTTGAGGATGGTGTTTATGAAGAGGTTCAAGATGCCTTACCAAAGATTATACTGCTTGAAGCTGAGTTTAACAAAGAAAAATATGATATTGAGGATTTGAAAGGCGTGGTCACTGAGTTGATGGAAGAGGTTGTAAGAACCAAAACAGAGGTGAAGAGGTGTAAGGTGATGATGACGATCTTGTTTGTGATCATGTGCGTGATCATCATTGTCCTAGTAGTTAGTTTGATGTAGAATTAAGTTAGTTCTTTGCTTGAGGCGAAGAACTAAATTGTTGGTGTTTGTTCTTGTTGTATTTACTTGATTAAGTGACCATTTTAATGTTTGGTCTTGACTATGTTTGGGGCTTAATTCAGTGACCATTATGTTGGTGTCAGTGACTATGTTGTTGTTTGAAGTAATGACCTAAGTTGGTGTTGTTGTTCATCATCAGGGTGTCTTCGTTGTCTGGGGCTTCATCAGCTTCGTCGTCACCGACAAAACCACAGTCATCCTCGCTGATTTCCCCTTCTTCTTCCATGTCGTATGTTTTGCTCTTTTTCTTCTTACATACATCAGCTTCGTCGGTGACGACTCCACCTTTTCTTTTCGCTACAGAACTGGCACCACCGAGGTTCCCTTGTCGAGACTTCTTGTTCTTTTCATTACCCATCTCTTCTCTCTTGTTCGTGTTTGATTCGAGATTTTTGGTGGTGGTTCGTGAATTAGGGTTCCTAATTGAGAAAACCCCCAAATCGATTTTGGGAGATAATAAGAAGATGTGTTTTTCTAATTGAGCAGAATATGGCTTTGTTTTGATTAACGTCGAAAATTAACTGCGTTTAGACGTTATGTTAATGTAATTAACGCGGGTTTACATTGACTCATTCAACAAAAAGTTTGAGGTTTTCATGGTTAGTTAGGAACCTGAGGATTATAATGGTCCAATTCAGAAAGCTGAGGATTTGTTTGATATTTTTCCCGTAATTAATCCCATCAATCTTTTTCCCAAGTCAACTCCAGCCTAATTATTTAAGTTTCGGTTTGGTCCAGTTCCGGTTGAGTTTGAGAAATTTTGGACTTACCAAATTGCTTGATCAAGTCATCTTTAGACCGATCTCGTTCGCAAGCATGCATATATCAGTAATGGCATGAGAATGAGATGGTCCCCTCCTTGTCAGAACTCTTTCCCGTTTGGTTTACGAAAACAATGCCTTTAAGACGTTATTAATTATTTTGACAAAGATGATTAGGAGGCTCCCCCATGTTCACGGCTTCATTCCCTGGCATTTATGCCTAGTTTTCCGTGAACATTGACTGTTCATAATTTCTTATGCTTATGGTAAAATGATTACAATTCTTTGGTTCTCTGTGCCATAAAATTTGAAAGTTGCAACTCTCGAATTCACAACTGATAATATAAATAGTTTGACTTTTAGGGTCTAGTTGATTTAAATCCAAAGGGTACAAATGCAGATCCATAAGTGTTTCAAAAAAAAAAAGTAAATCAAGTGTTATGATAAATATTTATAAAAATACTATAGAGCATACACATTCTTGTTATTTTCAAATCCACATTGTCTAGTTGAATCTATTGCGAGCACAGGGAATAGTTGATTTTTTTTTGGTGAAAGGAATAGTTGATTTTTTTTGGTGAGAGTATTTTTAGTTATATTAATTAAAGCGGTATGAATCTTTGACCCATATTAAAAAAAAAAACTTGATATGAATCATGTGATGTACTTTGAACAGACAAGCAAAGTTTTTGATTGTTGTCTTTCCAAAAATATCTTAAGCTAATAGATGAAATATTGAAAATATTCAATCAAGAAAAAATCAAGAACTGTCACGGGCCAGCATAATTATCGGTACGGAATCTGGTCCTGTATACTAATGAAATTAGTCTGAAAGAGAGCATATGATTAGCTCTGTAAATACGGATATTAATAAGCTTGATTACTGATTATTAATAATAATTCTTAAACCAAAAATCAAAAACTTGTTAGGCCGCGCCTATGGAGCGCACCATTTGGTCTGAATAAAAGTAGAAGCCAACCAATAAAAAAAAGGATTAATAAAATAAAAGTTTGAAATAAGAAGAGAGGGTAGCCACATGCCTCGAACCAAAGTTACCGTTAAGTCTTCGTGCCAGACTTGGAAGTAAATCGTTTTATTCTCATAATCCAACGGTCATATCTGATCCTAGCCGTCCATTTAAAAAATCAAAATAAAAATTACACCTTTTTATATTTGGATTTATATTCGTCAATTCATAGTCACTTGCCTATATCAACCCCTTGGTCAGATTCGACTGTATCAGACTATAAAGATTCTCTTTCGCTTAATGCTCTTCTTCTAGTCTCTCTGGTGGGTTTTCTCTTGGAAGAATCAAAAACACGACCAAAAATGGTTACATCCCGTGAGAACAACATCGTTGTTGAACCCACTACAACGTCGATTCTCCAAGGTAATAGAACTTTTCTAGAGTCATATGAGGTCTTGCCAATTCTGACATATGTTGTGTTGTGTTTTAGATGAAACGACAAGTAGAAAGTTCGGACAAGAGGTGAAGAGAGAGAAGAGAAGAGTTTTGGGTGTGATTAATCAGAATGTGGTTGGTGCAAGAGGTGTTGTCAACAAGAGAGGCAACTTATCTAAGTAAAATTCAACATAAACCTCTCTAAATCTAGTGTCGTTTGACTCTGTATATATAAAGAGTGAATCTTGCAATCTAAATCTGTGTTTTGTTTTGGTTTGATTCATCTTGCAGATCTAGAGTTGAAGAGCCCTTGTATCATCAGGAGGAGGCGAAGAAGCTGAAGCCATCATCAGTTCCAAGTGCAAACGATTTCGGTGACTGTATATTCATTGATGACGAAGAAGAAGAAGCTGCATTGGACCATCCAATGCCAATGTCTCTGGGGAAGCCATACACTGAAGCTGATCCAATGGTAAACATAATTAATCCAGCTTGATAAAGATCTTAGCTATAAAATCATTTCGAATAATTAAAGTTTGAATGTGACAGGAGGAAGTTGAGATGGAGGATGTAACAGTGGAAGAGCCAATCTTGGATATAGATTTATCTGATGCCAAGAACTCGCTTGCAGCTGTTGAGTATGTCCAAGATCTATACTCATTCTACCGCACAATGGAGGTGAAAACATTTGTTTACTTTGAATCAGCAAGAGGCTTGAGTTTTGCCTGAAAAACAATTATCGGTTTGAATCTGCAGAGGTGTAGCTGTGTTCCAGCAGATTATATGATGCAACAAATGGACTTAAACGAGAAGATGAGAGCAATACTAATCGACTGGTTAATCGAGGTATTATTGCATTTCTCTAGAATGATGTTACTGTATAAATGAGAGAGACTAAAGAAGCTAAAATGAATCTCCACCAGGTGCATGACAAGTTTGATCTGATGAAGGAGACATTGTTTCTGACGGTGAATCTGATAGATAGATTCTTGTCCAAGAAAGCTGTTATGAGAAAGAAGCTTCAGCTTGTAGGGTTAGTGGCTTTGCTCTTGGCCTGCAAGTACGAAGAGGTTTCGGTTCCTGTTGTTGAAGATTTGGTACTTATTTCAGACAAGGCTTATGCGAGGAACGATGTTCTAGACATGGTAAAGTGCTGTTTCTCTTTGTTTCTACATATAAAAGAATTTAATATCCTCTGATTAAATGGTTACCATTGTCTTTGCAGGAGAAAACAATGTTGAGCACTTTGCAATTTAATGTCTCGTTGCCTACGCAATACCCGTTCTTGAAAAGATTCCTTAAGGCAGCGCAAGCAGACAAGAAGGTAAGTTGAAAACAATGGATCATGTTTCATTTTTTTATGAGTTTAGAAAGAGGAACTAAATGGTGAAACTGAAACAAAACAGTGTGAGATGTTGGCATCGTTTTTGATCGAGCTTGCTCTTGTGGAGTACGAGATGCTTCGGTTTCAACCGTCATTACTAGCTGCAACAGCTGTGTACACTGCTCAATGTACAGTTGATGGTTACAGGCAATGGAGCAGTACATGTGAATTCCACTCTCATTACTCTGAAGATCAACTCATGTAAGTCTCTCTCTCTCTCTCTCTCTCTCTACCAAAATATCATTCAAAGGCTGATGATCCTTTTCATTTGCAAACACAAAAGAGTCTTTTTTAACGAATTTGTCATCATGGGTTTTGCAGGGAGTGTTGTAGGAAGATGGTGAGTCTTCATCAGAGGGCAGCTACGGGGAAATTGACAGGAGTATATAGGAAGTACAACACATCAAAATTTGGGTACATAGCAAAGTGTGAAGCTGCACACTTTCTGCTGTCTGCCTGATGGCAACAATAACTAGTTTGTACAGTTCCTGCTGTCATAGTTCCTCCATTTCCTTTGAGGTAAAAGTAACCACAAAAATAAATGAAGCAGCCAAGTTCAAATTGTCTGAAGATTGATTGATGACCCTGTTCCCTTTCTGTTAGTCACTATAGTTGTAACTGTTCTGAGCAGTGAATGATGATGATACATATCACTCTTCTGCTTGAGTTACTCTTTCTATCGAGCAAAGAAAACAAAATTTTTTTAGCAGATATGATTTGTTCGGCCAATGACCTTCAAAGACATTTCATCAATTCAATTTTTGTGAAACTCAAGCTGTGGATGTCTCGCCCCTCTGTGTTGGGCTGTGAAAAGTAAACCCGAACATAACTACTCTTTAAGTCTTGATATTCACTAAATAAAACTGATAGGGATCTAGAGCTTCTCCAAGGGAAGTATATGACTATATGAGTATCTTATATTTAAAATAAATAAATAAATAAATAAATTAGAAAATAGGAAAAGAAGTGTGATAAGGTTCTGCAAGGAGAGACTCATGAAAAACTCATTAGAACCTCTAATACTACTATATGTTCATTTATTATCTATGTACTGATTATTTAGTTCTTCTTAAAAGTATAATTTTATTTATATAAACAAGTTATATTAAAATAATAATATTAACTTGTAGAGATATTTGTTTTGAGATACCAACCAATAATGTTGTTCTTATAACGAGTGGTCCGAGTGGATGTTTGCTTTATGTCTGTTGGACTTTCATATGTAATATACTATGGCTTAGAACTTTTATAAACCACACCGCACCGTATTTAATAGTAAAAAAAGTATTTAAATATACCTATGTATATATATATTTTTGTTATTCTTGGAACCAAACCACAATTTCTGCATATTGCCATTCAGATCATATATTATTAAATTTTATTGGATATTTCAAAATTCTAATTGGATGACCTCTTTTCGTGTTCAGTTTGTATCGCAATTTACTAGATAACCGTCTAATATTCAAAATTAGCAGTGATCACAAATCGAATATCTGAGTTTTTTGAGATATTTATAATCCAATATGTTTGATCTGAATGATCAATTATATGACATGATCTGTTCTGCAACTACTCGAATATCTGGTGTCCGAATAACTAAATTTTTTTATATTTTCGACCGGCTTTCCAATTCAATCCGTATAAATAAAGATCCCAAACTAATATAAAATAAGACTATTTCATTAATTAAAAATATATTTACTTTTAACGCTCTAATAACTAAATTAATTAATTTAATAAAGAAAACTATTATAAGACTTACATAAAATATAAAAATATATATATTATTCATAAAATATTAGTATTTGTGATTTGATTTTTTTTACGGATATTACATATTAATATTTGTTTTATTTTGTAGAATTACAGAGATCCAATGTTTTGGTTTTAATAGAAACGGATAAAAAATTAAATCAAGATTTACGAATATGCCTTATTCGAAGTGGCCAACCATTTTTTTAAAATAACTAAAAATATTTGTTGTCCTTTGCTCTCTCTTATTGATTGATTTGACATGTATAGAGCCTTTCTAGTTGGGCGACCGCATCCGATTCCAAATTTATTCTTTTCATTTTCTGAAAGTTGCGGCTTTTGTGTTTTGGTGTGTTTTGGAAATCTTTTCACCAACCTATGTTTTGTAGTATATAGGATATCGAACTGATTTAACCAATTTTCTTTTTAACTGTATGCAGAAACGGCCCAACCCATTCTAAGAGCAGCATTAGTGGTAGTACGAGGAAGGGTTTCTCTGCATTAATTCAATAAAACAACTAGGCAAAAGAGGAGAGAGGGAGGGAAACGATTCTTCTCTCAGAGATGTTTTCAAGAGTGTGAGAGCTTTTTCTACAAGGTGTCAGCACGTAATTAATTTAGGGCCTTTCTATTTAAAATTTAGTTAAAATGCTTAATTATATTATTATTTTATGTTTAAGAGAGGAGTTGAGAAACCACATTGCTGCTGATGCTCTAAGGCTCTAATCAAATTGAAAAAAAATGTGTCATTTTCTCACTAACAAAATTATAAATATTTTCAAAAAAAAAAAAATTCGGTCCAAAAATCCCCATAAATTGTTTTGGGTCCCAAACCACTGCTTACTTTGCTTGTGCTCTGGGTAGGACCTGACTGTATGTGCGGGTCTGCTCATCAGTTGAAGTGTCAAAATAAACTATGTTTATCAAAGCCGTTTCTGATTGTTCAGATGACCTCTTTTCAAATGAAGAAAAAGAGGATTATTTCATTCCACCCAAAAATTATGAAACCTATTAAAAATATTCAAATTAAGTTAAAAATCTTGTATAAAAACTTTCATATCAACCACATCGTAGTGTGTCAGAAAACAAAGATATCGTATAAAGGTTTTCTCTATTTCTTATTAGGTCCTAGACCAAGTATTTATACAAGGAGTTCTCTCCTAAAATAGATTATACACAAGATATACGATGAGATCAAAACGGAAAGAGAATATTGTCTCATAGATATGTACATATCGTAATACCCTTCCTCAAGTTGGAGAGTGTAAGTTTCGAACTCCCAACTTGATAAGAAAAGCTCCAAACTCCTTCTTCCCAAGTGCTTTCGTAAGTATATCGGCCAATTGCATCTTCGTCGGCACATGCTTTGTTGTAATAAATCCTCTCACAATCTCATCTCGTATGAAATGATAACTTACTCCAACATGTTTAGTCTTTTTATGGAAGACCGGGTTCGCTGCCATGTAGATGGCCGAGATGTTATCGCAATGCACTGGAATAGGTGCATCAAAATGAACTCCGAACATCCGAAGAAGATTCCTTAACCAAATCAGTTCTTGAACCGTATCAGACATGGCTTTATATTCTGCTTCCGTCGACGATCTCGACACTGTATCTTGCTTAAATGTTCTCCATGAAACTGGTGAATCACCAAGTTGAATAAACCATGCTGTCAATGAACGTCGAACAAGAGGACATGTTCCCCAATCAGCATCACACCATGCAGTAAGAGTAAGAGGCTGACCTGATTTAAGCAATATACCCTGACCAGGATTCCACTTAAGATACCGCACAACTAGTGGTTTAGTGATTTCCACTGAAGTATGAGTTGCCGTATTGGTTTAAGCCAGAGATTAGTTCCTCTTTATTGCGAAATTATAAGCTTCACATGTGGGCACACGAATATGAGCCTATTGCTTACGGACCATTTGAATATCCGGAAGAGAGTCCATCATGGGTTGCATCTCTCATCCAAAAATTAGGTCGATCCGGGTTTAACCCTTTATTTATCAAAAAAAAAACTTCCATATCCCCAAACTGGTTCAGATTGGATTCCGATTTCTTTTTCAGTCTTGTTGGGTGAATTATAAATGCCCCACTCCTGGGACAAATTTTCCAGAAATAAGCTACCTACCAAAAACGGCATCGCATTCAACTGCGTTAACCTTCACCTGTACGATAGATCCCTCTCCCACAAACTCTCTCTCTTTCCCACTTCACTATTTCTCAGATACCTTTTGGCCGTCACTCTACCTTTCTCATTCGACGACAATGTCGGCGTCAACAAACTCCCTCCTCCTCGGAAACCAAACCCATCTCCCTTCCCTCAAACCCAAACCCATCTCCCAATCCTTCCTCCACCTCACCAAACCTTCCACCCTCACCCTCACCCTCCCCTCCACAAGAACCAAACCCCTCTCCATCAGATGCGCCGCTTCCACCACCGAGCGAGTCATCAACTTCGCCGCGGGCCCCGCCGCTCTACCCGAGAACGTCCTCCTCAAAGCCCAATCCGAGCTCTACAACTGGCGCGGATCCGGCATGAGCGTCATGGAGATGAGCCACCGCGGCAAAGAGTTCCTCTCCATCATCCAAAAAGCCGAATCCGATCTCCGCCACCTCCTCGAGATCCCTCCCGACTACTCCGTCCTCTTCCTCCAGGGCGGCGCCACCACCCAGTTCGCCGCCCTCCCTCTCAACCTCTGCAACCCCGAGGATCCCGTCGATTACGTCGTCACCGGATCTTGGGGAGACAAGGCCTTCAAGGAGGCGCAGAAGTACTGCAACCCTAAGGTTGTCTGGTCCGGTAAGGCCGAGAAGTACACTAAAGTCCCGTCCTTTGACGGGTTTGAGCAGACCCCGCACGCCAAGTATTTGCATATATGCGCCAACGAGACTATCCATGGAGTTGAGTTTAAAGACTACCCTGTTCCCAAGAACCCCAACGGTGTTTTAATCGCTGACATGTCTTCGAATTTCTGTTCGAAGCCCGTTGATGTGTCCAAGTTCGGTGTGATCTACGCCGGCGCGCAGAAGAACGTTGGTCCTTCGGGCGTCACCATTGTCATTATCAGAAAAGATTTGATCGGGAACGCTAGGGACGTCACTCCCGTGATGCTTGATTACAAGATCCACGACGAGAACAGTTCCTTGTACAACACGCCTCCGTGTTTCGGGATTTACATGTGTGGTCTCGTGTTCGATGATCTGTTGGCGCAGGGCGGGTTGAAGGAAGTGGAGAAGAAGAACCAGAGGAAGGCTAAGATTCTGTATGATGCCATTGATGAGAGCAGAGGGTTTTTCAGGTGTCCGGTTGAGAAGTCTGTGAGGTCTTTGATGAATGTTCCTTTCACGTTGGAGAAGTCGGAGCTGGAAGCGGAGTTTATCAAGGAAGCTGCGAAGGATAAGATGGTGCAGCTCAAGGGGCATAGATCAGTGGGAGGTATGAGGGCGTCTATTTACAATGCGATGCCTTTGGCTGGAGTTGAGAAGCTCGTTGCTTTCATGAAAGAGTTCCAGGCAAGGCATGCTTGATTTCAATCATTTTCGTTGTTGAGTGAGTATAAGCTTTGAATGCTTATGGTTTGATTTTTTGTTTTCATCTTCATTTACTTTGAATTCTAATTGTGTGCGGAACTGTTTCAGTAATAATCTTTTAGCTTCTGCTAGATGTCTTGTTGAACTGAGAACTTCTAGAGAGATCAAAATCTTTGAATAAACAACTTATTGGGAAAATGTAGAGACGAGCTTTTGATGATAAGCAAATGCATACAAGTATCTCATGTTGTTGAGTTAGTTTGTCCTTTCTCCGTATCTGCTGGTGAAACTGATGGTCTTGTTTTCAAGAATAGCAAAATTTACAAATTCAGGTTCATAATTCAACTAAACTGCTAGTACATAATCTTCATGTCAGGGAGTTCATTGTCTTTGTGTATGCTACTGTTAGTTATTAACGCTTTGTAACCATCAGCTAAATCTACATGTCGAAAGAACTCTTTAGTAATTCAAGAATAGTCACTATTAAACCCAAGCGAGACAGGAGCACAGAGTAAGAATCTGCAAACTCATTGTGTTTCATTACCAGAGATGGGTCTTGCACATTAATGACCCTCATCAGTTTCGCAGGATTTCCAGCCACTACACTTCAAACCCAAAAAGACATGTCCATGGTTACAACTCCTGATTTGAAAGATTCAAAAGCTGAGTTTCCTTGTCGGTCTTAGTACTATGATGCATACAAGTAAAACAGTCAAGAAAGATAGAAAAAACTGTAAGTAAACAAAAAAAAAATCTAGTATAAATTCTATACCTACTATATGGTGAATCAAAGAGTTCCCGAAAACAGACAGTAAAACTTGATATACTCAGATCTATGAGATACTCTACAAATTTAGAGGTGCAAATGCAATATTTATGGTTGAATCCACATAGATTCATAATCATTAAATATATTTCGTTTTTCGAATTAAGCTAAATAATAATAGATGTAATGCAAATAAACAAAAAAAACTAAAGTGCTTGTAAGTTCAATAGGAAAAACACTAGATTTAGGGATATTCACAGTTAATTCAGAATCGCAGACTAGACAAATTACTAGGGGTTTAATTAAGAACCGTTCTTGAACTCAAATCACTACATTTAAATCTATTATTTTTGATGCAAGTATAGATCCTAAAATTCCAAATATCATTAGAAATTCAACAGTTCAGATAAGCATTAAGAATGAGTTTGATAAGTTCATAAAATTCATAAACCAAATTTCTTTGTAGATGATATTTTGTTCATCTAAGATTAATTCAGGATATCAATAACACTTTCATGTCTATCAATTAACCTAAAATCTAAATTTCAAGACTTCAAGTGATCAATCTAAAACTAACATTAATTTTAATCCATATGAAAAATTATAAGATTAACCTAACAATTTTATCTAGTCTAACAATTTATCATTAACCCTTGAAAAACCATAAATCTAACAAATGAATTAATTAAACATAATAGTAGAAACACAAATTGAATAAATTGCATTAAGAAATCAAAAGGAGAAGTTAAGAAGTTCAAAACCTTCTTTCCACAAGGTGTTCTGATTTTCTCTCCAAAGCTCTCACAAAGTATCAATGTTGTTACAAAACTTTTTAAAAACTTTAATATAGTCTAAAACACGAAAATGACTTAGATTGTAGATAATAGAAACTTCAATTCTTAAAACTTCTTTAAAAACTCATTGAAAAGTGTTGTCTACGATGGGTTTCGACTTTCGACACCACCATGTCCAAATATCGAATCCAACTTTGATGTTTTCAGCTGCAATGCTCCTCAAGCTACAAAGTGCTTCAAAAGCTCCAATTTTGTCCAAAACGTATCCGAAGACTTTAAAACCGGATTATTAAAAACTATGATATATTAAAAACGGTGAAGCTCAGTGCCGGTTCAATAAGGAGGGCGGGCGGTGCGACTTCCCCGGCTCCAGTTCAAATCCTATAATACTAGGGGCCCAAATTATTTTCATTAGCATATCTGATTTAGATTTGAACAGTATTAAATCGTTGTATCACAAATTTTTCTAGTTAAATTATCAAAAAAAAAATATGCATGTTTGATGCTCGAGTCAAAATTTCAGGGAATTTTACCAACCTTAAAATTTTTACTATAGGGACTAGGGTCTTAAAATTTTTTTTTGCCCAAGGGCCCTTGTACATATTAAGCGGGCCCTGGTGAAGCCGGTGGATCTGGTGAGCTTCTACTACTGATGTGCTCTCCCTTTCTTTTCGTGTTTTGGATCTGGTTGCCTTTCTCCGTGCGTTTTAGCCGTGGTTCATGTCTTGCTCCTTGCTTCTTCTCGTGTAGATCGGCTGGTTGATGGAATTTCTAGAATCTGGCACTTCGTTGCCCGGTCTAGTAGCTGATAAGGTTAGGTCTAATGTTCAGTCTTACCGATGCCTCAAGTAAAGCAGATGTGTAAAATGTGTTGATCAGCTTTTTCTCATTTGGTTCAGAGATGATGAGTTTCTGGTGTGTATATATAAGGAAAATAAAAGATCAGAGAACTGTAAACTACCGCATGAAAAATGAAGAAACAGATCAGCCATGGATATGGTTTTCCTATAATTAGATTTCTTACACGGAAAGGCAAACGATTCTGTACCTCAGAAAGATTTTAAAAGAAGAATGGCAATAGAATATTCTACCGCGTCTGGAAGATTTCAAAGACAATCAATCATAAACATCTGTTTTCCTTTTTCTTTTCATTCAGTTTTTCCATTATAAATCTGCATCGTGGGTCAGACCAGACCCTCTAAACAAAAACATCAACTCATAGAAGAAAAAAAGACTTTGTGTTTTTTTGTTGTTGTTGTCCGAGAGATTAAAGATTGTAACTCGGTTGATCGAAAATGGCATCAAACGACGCTGGAAGGCCGTTACCAAAATTTGGGGATTGGGATGTGAATGATCCGGCGACAGCGGATGGATACACGGTGATATTCAGCAAAGCCGGTGAAGATAAGAAGACAGGAAGGAGTTCGACGAAGACTAATTCTCAGAGGAAACAAGACGGTGATAAACCAGCGGTCAAGAAATGGCTCTGTTTCACCTTTTCTTGATTTCTTTTTCTTGTGTACATTGTGTCATCCTAAGAAAGAAACTAGCTTTGAGCCTTTGACAACTTTTGTCCTAGAAGTTTTCTTATGATGAATCAGTTCTGCATGTGTATATTACAGAATCAACAAAACTTTTAGCTCCAAATTTCTAGCTGGAAAATGGAAAC
Source organism: Brassica napus (assembly GCF_020379485.1). Taxonomy (NCBI): domain Eukaryota; kingdom Viridiplantae; phylum Streptophyta; class Magnoliopsida; order Brassicales; family Brassicaceae; genus Brassica; species Brassica napus. The sequence goes on from NC_063452.1 coordinate 8,509,921, forward strand.
ACTTGGCGAAATGAGAACGTTGAAACATAATAATTGTTTTGAGGTAATCCTGGGCGGATGTAGGCTTGCGGGTACGGGGGCACGTGTCCCCTACTCTTTTTATTTTTTTTCTAAACAACTTAAGTTAATTTGATTCAGTTGTTCTTAGTTTATAGTAAATAAACAAAATTGTGCCCCCAATTCATAATGTTTTTGTTTTGTTTTTAGTATTTTGCCCCCAACTATAAATGGTTCTAGATCCGCCATCCATCACCAAGCTCCTTCAACGTGTTTCTTTTTCAGAACTTCAGATATTAGACAAGATTTGCTCTTCTTCATTACAAAACCTTTTGTTTAATCTTTCTTGATTTGGCCTGCAGATTTATGAATCAATGCCTTGTGTATGGTTTTAAACTTTTAATGAGAAAAAACGAGAAGATCATTGAGTTATTTTGAGAAGATAATTTTTTTTTGAAATAATATAACTTGGATACCACTTTTAATATTACCGTCGATATCATAACATTTGAGTTTAGAGTTTGCTGATTATTATTTAGGGTTTGCCATTTTATAAATGATTTTAAATATTAATAAACTATTTATGAGGGTTGATTTAGGGTTGATTTAGTTTTTTTTTTTCATTACAAACTTTAGGTATTTAAATGTTAAAGACAAATTTAAAAAGTACTATCAAATTCGTGGTAAAATTAGAATTCGCTCAAAAGAATATCTGTTATATTTAGCCTCCATAAATTGCTGTTTCTGAATAAAAAAGGATTTTGCCTACAAACTTGTACAAAAAGTAAAGAACAATGTGTGTTAAAGGGGAGGGAACCCTAGTACATATTGAAATTGGATCGACCACCAAACCAAACTATAATCGTAAGTGACCCAAACAATTTAAACTGGTTGATCTCTAGATACATAAATGGGTCCAAAATTTCTCTAAATGAAAGATTCGGACCGACCAAAATTGATTCGAATAGACAGAACGATCCGAACTGTGTTCAGAGACATAGACAGAACGATCCGAAATGCTATCTTAGCTCGCAACACCCGCAAGAAGTTCAAGAATCTTCTCTCGCATTGGCTAAAGAATGCTCTGCATCATAAGTCCCTCCTGTTTTTAGCTTTTTTGGGAGTGATTGGCTTAACCGCTTTTTCCTTGTACATGTACAATCGGCTTCATTTTTAATGATACGTACTTATCAAAAAAAAAATTGATTCGAATAAATCCAAACCTATAAGAACCCATCTGAAACAGACTTGGAAATCTGAATTGTCAAAATTATGATTAGTGTGTTTTTTTCCTATACTTTTATTTATACGTCAACTGTATAATTCTTTTTTTTAAAAAAGAGTCCCTCCATTAAGAATCTCTAGAGAATAATCATCTTTGTAAATATTATTGCGAGTGACTGGTTAGGATGTAGAAAATATCTTTACCTTTATTTTTTTTATCTACGACTATAAAATTGCCAATCATGCTTTATTTAGATTTTAAAACTAAAGTCAAAAAAAAAAAATAGTTGTGAGAATTTTGTTTCAGTAGATCATCATCAATGTATAGGTTTTCTCCGAGCTATCATGTTTTGTTCTATTAAAGCAAACATAATTTTTCTTTTTGAATTTATGCAAATGCAAGCAATCATAGACAATAATAGACATGATCCTAAGCTGTAAAAGCGGCTGTAAAAGCCCAACAGGCCCAATGAAGAAGTACGCAGTAGAGCGCGAGTGCGACTACCTACAACCAGTCAACCAGTACAAAAACCCTAAAACCTTCCGGCGATCGAAGCAAAACGGAAAATACCAAAAATGGGGAAGATCCCGTCGTCGTTTCGCTCTCTAACGTCGACGCAACTGATCAAGAAACCCACCGCATCTCCTCCCCCGCGAAACTCCCAAAACAGAATCACCGGGACTCACGACTCCCCGAAACCTCCCCAGACCACTCCCTCGAGAAACCCTTTCAAATCCCCAAACCTCTCCTCCGCCAAATCCCTCTTCAACTCAATCGCCGCCACCTCGAAAATCCCCCTCGACACCAAGTTCCACAACTCCGTCCTCCAATCCTACGCCTCCATCGCCACCGTCGACGACGCCGTCAAGCTCTTCCACCACATCCTCAAATCCCAGCCCAGTTTCTCCCCGGAGCCGTCCACCTTCAACATCCTCCTCTCCCACGCCTGCAGATCCCCCGATTCGCCTCTCTCGAACGTCCACCGAGTCCTCAACCTCATGGTGAACAGCGGCGTCGAGCCTAACAACGTCACCACCGATATCGCGGCCCGGTCCCTCTGCGAATCGGATCGGATCAGCGACGCTAAAGATTTGGTGATGGAGCTCTCCGAGAAGCACTCCCCTCCGGATATGTTCACTTATAACTACCTTCTCAAGCAGCTCTGCAAGTACGAATCGTTAAACGCTGTTTACGAGTTTAGGGATAAGATGAAGAAGTCGTTTAACGTGAAGCCGGATCTTGTTAGCTACACTATCTTGATCGATCATGTGTGTAACTCCAAGAATCTAAGGGAAGCGATGAAGCTAGTTAGCGATCTTGGTGCTGATGGTTTTAAGCCGGATTGCTTTGTGTATAATACTATTATGAAAGGGTTTTGCACGTTGAGCAAAGGGAGCGAGGCGGTTGGTGTTTTCAAGAAGATGAAGGAGGACGGTGTTGAGCCTGATCGTATCACTTACAATACTTTGATATTTGGGTTGTCGAAGTCAGGGAGGGTTGAGGAGGCGAGGAAGTATTTGCAGACTATGGATGAAGCAGGGTACGAGCCTGATGCTGTAGCTTACACGGCGCTGATGAATGGGATGTGTAGGAAAGGAGCGAGTTTGGGTGCGTTGAGTTTGTTAGAAGAGATGGAAGCGAAAGGGTGTGCTCCTAACGATGTCACTTATAATACTTTGCTTTATGGGTTGTGTAAGGGGAGGTTGATGGACAAAGGGATTGAGTTTTATGAGATGATGAAATCGAAGGGTTTGAAGCTTGAGAGTTACGCTTACGCCACGCTTGTGAGGGCGCTGGTTAGAAGTGGGAAGGTCGCGGAGGCGTATGAAGTTTTTGATTATGCAGTTGGTAGCAAAAGTTTGAGTGATGCTTCTGCGTACGCTACGCTTGAAACTTCGTTGAAATGGGTGAAGAAGGCGAAAGAACAAGGATTGGCTGACTGAATGGTATTCTCTAGCTTGAGCTTTGTCGATGTTCTTAGTTTTCGCAAGTTGTGTTTCTTTTGTATTGAATCCAAAAGGAATGAACTTGATTGCTTGTACGAAAATGAACAGTTATTTCTTAAGGTTGCCAGCATTGATTAATAACTTTAGGTTGTTTTACTATGTTGGTATGCTTTATCGACTTTCTTCTTTTCACAAGTCCTGTTCCTTTTGTATTGTTCCAAAAGGAATGAACTTGATACGTTATACAAAAATGAACAGTTTGTCCTTAAGGGAGCCAGCATTGATTAATGACAATAGGTTGTTCAACTATGTCGGTATGCTTGTGCCTGAGATTTTTTTTGGTGTTTCTTTCCTTTAGTGTCCTAGAAACTGTTCTTGTAAACTATTGTCAATGCTATGATTGGCTTCACCGGCTTTCTTCTTTGTGCAGGTCATGTTTTTTTTTTAAAGTTGTATTTCTCTAAAATGAGTGAATTTGATTAGCTATGAACAGTGAGCATATAACTTTGACAAGCTATATGTATATGAACACTGATGTATGAAAGTATATGAACACAGATGTATACGACCATTTGATAAGCTATATGCATATGAACATTGATGTATGAAAGTAGGCTGTTTAATTATGTTGGTAATATACTTGTCCACATGAGATCTTTAACAAGGGTTAAGTCTCTATGAGATAACTACATTCGGTGAAACTCTGTTATAATTTACCTTTTTGTCTTTTTGTCTTTTATGTCATTTACTCTGTTCTTAGTAGTTCTTTTGTGGATGACATGATTGGTTTATTGATCTTGTCTGGGATTGTTACCTGAGAGATCAAAGAGATAATATTTGCTTTTGACAATTGTGCCACCGGTTCAAAGGTAAATCAAACAGAGTATCTGAGTAAAGATTGTTTCTTTTCTATGGCTTGCAGGGAAGATACTGTTATCTTCATCGAACAAGCAGCCAAGTGCAGAGTATTGTGACTGTTTCAGTTAAATTACAACCAAATAATTGAGGGGAGGGGACAATAAAACAGAGGACAACGTTGGTGGAATCATATAGAAGATTTTTCAGAAAGGACAAGTGGTCAACATTCTTGTATTAGTCAATTATTTGGCGAATGAATAAACGCTTATTGTTTATTTTGTTGTTTTCTGTCATATTTGATTTTATAGTGTTTCCTTGTTCCTTCATCTAAACAACAGAACGTTACGGAAAAATTATTACATCAAGAAATGTACGTACGATGAGGTCCACGAATGCAAGATTCTCCTTGGCCTATGAAAATTAACCGAATATGCCGAACCGCACAAATATCAGTTTTCGGTTCAGGCTCAGTTAAAAGTTTGTTTCAGCTCTGCAAGTTTTAAAAATTCGGTTATTTGTTTGGTTGTGAGTTTGGTTCAATTCGCTAGAATGTAAACAATCTGGTTAGTGGTTCAGTTAGTTCAGTTCTTTTATCTATATTTTAGATTAAATTATACTGGTTTATATTAAATCATACCAAAATTATCACTATAATATTATCGGACAAATCAACTATAGAAAATATTATTATTTATAAGAATTTGAAAAGCAAAAGATATGTTAATATACATGATTTAATCCAAAACAACTAATAATTCATTTATATATATTTATCAAATTTTCTCTCCATCTAAATTGTGCACATCAGGAAATAATATATTTTTGGGTTCCTTCTAGGTGGAGGAAACCCATTGGGTTTGGTTGGTGATAACCAAACTTGGAAGTTGGGCCATTGGTATTTGTCCATGAGATTAGTATTGGGCCTTGGAGGTTCTTAGGTTTAGTGAGACACATATATATAGTCTCTTGACCTAATTTTTTATGTAGAGACTTACAAAAATCAAAAAGACAAAAGAGAGAAAAGAGGGAAAGAGGCAGAATTTCGTCTGGATTTTTCAAGGCAGATTTGGAGGGTCAAACGGATCCTGCTCGGGCTGATATTTTGTGGGAAGCTTCTTCAGTCAGTGAGTTAAAGGTTCACCGAAGGGATTTAGATTTCAACGGTTGGATCTTCTGTTGTCTGGGTTTTAGTGAAGCTGGTCGTCACAGTTCTTCAGCAATGCTGTCTTGAGTGTTTGGTAAATCCGACGGTGAGATCTTCTCTGATTGAGCTGAAATTTGGCAGAGGTGTTGTTGACTGGTTTATCTTGGATTTATACGATGGGATTAGTCTCTGGTTGCCAGAATCCTTGTGAGCTGAGGTCGTTTGGTTTCTGCTGGTTTTGAAGCTTTGTGTTGCTTTCTTGTTGTTGTTGTTCTTGTGTTGGAGATAGCTCTTTGTAGCTTGAGTCTCTGTTCTGTTCAGGTTGTTGAACAGGGAGGACGTGGTTGTACTCACGTACATTTATATAGTGGATTGTTGAGTGGACTACGGTCCCGTAGTTTTTCTTTCTCACATCGAGGAGGTTTTCCACGTAAAAAGTGCTTGTCTCATTTAGTTATTGCTTATATTATATCCTGCTATCGTCGAAGTATTTTTCTCTCAGATTCTCACAAGGTAAGGGGAAACACGATTGTTACATTACGCTGCGCCTCGTGTCCGCTTTCCCCAATATATATATATATATATATATATATATATATATATATATATATATTCAAGGTATTTTTTGACAGAAATTTATATAATTGTTACTTCTACGTAAGATAAATGAAATAAAATAAAAATAGAAAAAACTGAGTACATAAATGTAAAAATGTAAATAAATTGAAGAAAAACAAATATTACTTGATAGGAAGTATTAAAATGTTTACTGTAAAAATAATATATTTATATTATTCGTTCAAATTTTTTATTTTATAATTATTTTTTTAATATATTAGAATTTATCTATAATTAAAACATGAAAATAATTATAAGTACTATAATTAATTAACTTTAATTGTATAATGAATATAATGTGACAAGAAATATATAAGTTTTATAGTTTTGTGAAATAAATTAATAAAAATATAGTTCATATAAATATCACAAATTTTATTTAATATCTCAATAACTAAAAGTAAATTAGCTAAAACTATATCATCAGAATTTTAAAAATAACTTCAAAAGATAAATTCGTGTTAATGCGAAGCTCGCATGTTTTTCTATTAATTGAGGGGGTATTTGGGCCAAAGTCCAACTAATTCTATAGGAGGACAGTACTGATGAATTATCCGATCAAAGGTTTTTCAAATGGATCCCAAAACATAATCTCATCTCGTTTGGCCAAGCAAATGGCAATTTAGTTCACGTTACTTCTTTAGTAGAAATAAAAAAAGAGTATAAGAAAAAAAAAAAAGTATAAGATATGAAACGAAGAGTTCATAATACACAACTCAACAGACACGGAACCTACTAATATGAATTAGTCTATTATATATATACATTTTCTATAATTTGGTGAATAAACTCTTTGTTTAGTCTTTGCTTCTCTCTGTCATGTTGCATTAATTATATTTTTATATTGCTGAACATTTTTTGGTCTCCCCCATTAAACAATATAACGCTACGAGAAAATAGAAAAATGAGGAAAAATATACGTAGCACGAGGTCCACGAATACAACTATACAAGACTCCCCTACCCTTTCATTGTAAACGAATAGGTTTCTGAATCTACAATAGGTTAGCTAATTTTATTTGACTAGATCATCATATATCTCTTAGTATAAGTTTATACAGCTGTCATGTTTTGTTCTACATATTAGATCTTACTATGCCAGCGATGAAGAAGAGACAACAATGGAGACAATACACTAAGAATAATCAGAGAACTAGATGTTGCTAGATTTGTTACTAATAATTTGTTAACACAGAGCCGTGCCTCAAATTTAAAATATAAACATTCGCTTAAGGCATCCAATTTTTTGGAAACACACGCACAATGATCTTGCATCATTAGCTTCAAAATGGTCTATTAGGATGCAATATGAGTGTCGCAGCATCAATGATGAGCTCATTCAGCAAACAGTGTCTTTGTTGAGTAGCATTGTAGCTTATGTGACTAAACTATTGTATGTGTTCTATCTATGTTTTATGTCTTCTTATATCAAATTACTGATACCTAAATTTTCCTCTGTGTTTATTCTAGCTCGAAACTTTCCTAGGCATAAAAGTTCAGGGATGAATGGGCAGTGCTGGTCCAACATTTTAGGTGCCTTAAAGAAATTTTTTGATAACATACTTTTATGCCTTTTGTTGAAGACTAGAGGAGGTTCATAGCCAAAATTCATAACCCCTCGAGAACCGGAAGTTCGTAACCTCTTCAAGTCTGAAACCACAATATGTAATTTTAATTTCATCTCAACGGTCAACTGAACCGGTCAACTAAACCGGTGATCTCTGACACAATATTTTACGAGATGATTGCTTGTACTTTTATGTTTTTTTAATCATACACATTTATAGTATAAGCTATTAGGTGTCTGCCCCCAATTTTGCGGGTAGTTATATTATATAAAGAAATATATATTATCTTTATACTGTTATAATTTTTGAATAATAATTGAAAATTTAAAATTTTAATTTTTAATTTCAAATATTTGGATAATCAAAAAATTTCAGTATATATTTATAGAAGATATGTGAGATTTAAAATAGTTTAAAAACATAAACCTTAGTCATTAAAAATATTTCTCTTACAGAAAATAATATTATAATTAATTCAGATAATTAGTTGTAAAATTATTTTATATTTTAGTTTAATACATGAAAAACCGAAAATACTCTAGCTCCCAAGAGAAAGAAAAAAGAGAGTGTGTTTTTTTGTGTAACTCCAATATGACCAATACAATGATCGGAGACTTTTATAATGAAAGATCTTTTGTAAACGGTTTTGTGTGGACATTAAAAACATAAAAGTTATAATAATTCCTTACTAATGGTTGGTTTAAAAACATTAAAATTATTTCTATAAAAAATGCTAAAGTATTTTATTTAAGTATATATAACTAATTGATAAAAATAACGAAATTGATAAAACATATATATTCTTTCTCTAATTCTACAATTAGTTACCATAAATCATTATTTGTAATATCATTTGTGTTATTTGGTAATTTGTATTAATTAGTTCTAGAGTTACTTTTTATTTTTAGATCTGATTAAAATAATAAATAATAAATGTTAACAACCAATCAAATTATAACTATTTTTTACAACTTAACATATTAAAGACACATAATTAAAATTCAATTAAGTTGCTTCTTAATTAATATATAGTATGATTTATCTCTTTAAAACTAATGATAAATTTGGTTAAAGTAAACATAAAAACATGTATTAGGAAAATGATAGTTTAAGCAATTTTTCTTATAATTTGTTCCAAATCACACTTTCTCACTCAATTTTTTTTTTAATTTATTGTTTAACATAAAACTCAAGTGGGTTAAACAAAAAAATTCTTCCTTAAAGTATCTCTGATCATCATAGCATTTTATCAAACACTAACTCATTCAACCAACACTACAAGAAAAACACCCGACTCCCGACGGCAACTATTGTCGTAGTCTCGTCGGAATTGACGATGTCCGGTGAATTTCCGAGAAACTACAAATAGTCGGAGTTTGGGTCTCGGAAAATCAAGGTTGTCACTAAATTCTCGGAAGGTTACTGACATATAAATGTTCTCGGTATGTTGTCGGTAAGGTTTGTCGAAAACTTATTGCTAATTTCCGAGATCGAAGTTCCTATGAAACTAAGGATCGCAAAGTCATCGGCTATTTCCTTCAAATTTCTGAGCATTTCTCAGTAAATAGACGGAATGGATATCTGAAAATAATTGGAGATCTCTGAATAATTTCCGACAAAGCTATCAAAACTTTTAAAAAAAATTCTTCATATCATTTGCCATTTTAGATTCGGGTTCTGCTGAGTTCTTATGTCTTTACCCTGATTTGGGTTCTGTTGTTTTCTCTGTGACAATTCTTAAATCTTTCATGCTCTGTTTTTAAGACAGATCTTAATCGTTCATGCTCTGTTTTTGAGACAGATCTTGAATCGTCCATGCTCTGTTTTGAGACAGTTCTTGAATAGTTTGTGCTCTGCTTTTGTAGCAATCATCAATGTACAAAGAAATTAAAAGAAACAGAGTCAAGAGTATTGTGGTATCGTAAGAGACAGAGTAAGGAGAGCTTGATAATACCTGAAAGCTGATAGAGTAATAGCGACAGAGGAACCCATGTCGCCAAAGCTTAAGCAAACAAAAAAAAAAGACAGAGGAAGGAACCCAGGAGATGCAATTTTTGATGGGAGAAATATCACGAGACATATATATAGAACGAGGTTCGGACGGCGGAGCTATCACGGTTTGTGCTCAGAAACTAAAATATTGAATTTTAAGCGGGAAATTCAATGGATTTCAAATCACAAGGCGGCAAAGTAAATTAGAATCAGAGAAATCTGCGATGACACAGTCCTCGGAAACTTTCGACAGCGGTTCTTCTCGGTAGTTTTCAACGGTGGTTCTCCTCGGAAACTCCTCGACACAATAACTAATGGCGACACGTGCTATCTATTTATTACCGATAATATTCCGTGAAAATTTCCGATCAAATACTGAGACGTCTCATCTGTTGGTATGTACCAAGAACCTCCCGACAACATTTTCTAGAGGTTTCCGAGAAAGTCTGTTTCTCGGAATATTTCGACGCCACTTTCTTAGAAGTTTACGAGAACATTTGTTTGTCGGTAACTGCCTAAAAGATTCCGACAAAACAAGAGTGTTATCGCTATGGCCTCGCTTACTCGTCGGAAATTTTGCGAGAACCATGATTGTCAAAAATATTAGTCGGGATACATGATGTTTTCTTGTAGTGCAAATGTTTTTAACTAAAACTTATCATAGTTTACATATCTTTTAAAATTATTGTTTAATTTATTTTAAATTAAATTAAAACATACCTATATTTTTATTTGTATAAATTTTGTTAAAATTTTATTATCGTATATTTTAAAAGTTTATTATAGCGTAAAAATACATCTCATTAATTTTTAAATAATTTTTTCTTTATATTTTTCATTTTTGACTTTAACAATTGTAGAGATGGTCATTTTTATTGAACTTCCTTACTAAATTTATCTTAACATTTTAAAACACATAAAACTAATTAGTTCACATTTATAGTAACACAAAAAAGTACATGTACCTCGACAAACAAATAAAAATTAAATACATACGTATATAAAAATACCAAGAACACAACAAACATGATTTATTAAAAATAAGCATGCTAATTTTATTATTATCCAAACTATATGAATTATATTAAGAGAGTATTAACTCTAGAAAAATCCTTGAAAAATACTTTGATTAATATAATTAAATGACTTACCATATAATAAATTAAATGAATTACCAAATAATATAATTTTGAATGACTTACCATATAATAATGTTAATTCATCTATTTATATTAATAGATGAATTAAATAACATTTCTTGATTAATATAATTTTAAATGACTTACAATATAATTTTTATGTTTTAAAATATAAAAATATTTTAATAATTTCTAAAAGTGATAACTTATCTATGATATCACATTGTCATTGGAAAATGATGAGAAGTTTTTAAAATTATATATTTGACTGTTTACATTCAGTTGAAACATTTTAGAATATATATATATATAGTGAATGAGTGAATTTAATTAATATTATTAAGTTTAGATTAATTGATTTTCTAAAATCTATGATTTATTTTATTCACTACTAATATAAACATAATAAAAACCGTTTTTATAATTGTTTCTATAGTATCATATGTATTTATATTTATCTTATCAATTTATATAATGTAATCTAGATATTTAATTATTTCTATAAACAAATTATGTTAATTCATCTATAATTAAGATGTTTAATTGTATGTTTGGAAACATAGATTAGATTAGGTAATTCTATGAATAGTTTCCTTTTAAAAACTTTAGTTAAATAAATGAAAAGTAAAAAACCATCAACCAATCAAATTATAACAATTAATTGGAATGTTCTTCTATGAACGACACATCAGCATAAATCAATAAAGTGATTTCTCAATTAATATATACGAGGATCATTGTAAACACTTATAAACTAATTTAACTTCATAAATGATTGGTGAAGATAATTTAAAGTAACTAATTTATAGTAAAGTTCATCAATATTATCATAAACATTTGACTGTAATCATTTTACTTAAATCGTTTATCATTTCAAAATTTTACATTTAAAATTTATGATTATCTAACAATCATTTATTCAATATATTTACTAATAAAATTCTATAAACAGTGTTAATTTGTTTAATGTACTATTATTATTATTATAAAAAATAATTCAATATGAAAAATTAAGTGAAAATATAAGTTTTCAAATTATATGTCTTAAACAATTGTTTGGGTGGTTTGCCATCCTAAAATATATACAAATATATTAGAAATTGAATAAGTTTATTTCTAAATAATAATTTCATTTTCCTCGTTCAATTTATTTAAAATTGAGGTAAAAGAAATACAAATTTATTTTTGAAAATTTAAATATCATAAATAGGTGGTATATCTATTCACTGATTTTTAGAGATAATTTCTTTCAAATCGTACCAAATCATATTTGATATGTTTATTGATGAGATTCATCTATTCAATCAACTTCATTTTTGAAGATTTTATACAATTATTAGTCCATTAACTTTGGAATTGAGATCATTTCAAATGCTAAATACAACAAGGTAGGATTTGAGAAGAAAAAAGGGAATAAAAACCTCTTAACTCTTTGATCCAATAAGCCTTTGTAAACCATATAGTGAAAATTTCAATTTGAAAATGTGAATTAAAGAGTAACAATATAAATGAGATATATCAAATACGATAAATTTAAAACTGTAAATTTATAAAATTTAATATTATTTCAAAGTCAAAAGCAAAACTTGTTTATAACATGTGATTTTGATCAAAAATGAATTAAAACATTTATTATTTGAAGAGACTAATTAAAATTTGAAATCGGATGTATGAAAATATCAACATATATAAAAACTGGTTTCTTCACTTATTACCACGCTCCCAGTTTTTAACATTGGATGCTTAGAAAATACTTTGTTTCAAATTAGATGGTGTTTCATTTTTCAATATAAACTTTCTTAATTTTTTATTTTATTTTATATAATGTTTGTAATTTGTAATTTGCTTGATTGGTAGTTGAATTGCGGTTAAATATATATTCTAACCTTACTTTATAGATATATAAATATAAATAATTATTTAAATAAATATTTATAATAATTTTATAGTTTTCAAATTATACGTTTTTGAATTCGAATTTTTAATAAATTTTTTTCAATTTTTTTCTTTTTATCAATTCTTTTTAAAAAATTTAAAAACTCTTTTTAAAATTAATTTAAATTTTTTATTTTAAAATTTAAGTATTTATTTATCTATTAAAATCTTAAGCTTCACTCCTTAAATCGAAACCCTAAACTCGGTTATCCGGTTACATGTTTCTCATTTTAGATAACTCATTAAATATATATATTTTATGAAAAAAACTCATTAAATACCTAGGTATCGTTTGTGTCTTTTTAACTGATTCAGATTTTCTTATTTAACTAAATAATTTAATTATATTAAAATAATTATATTTTTCTTTTCTGGTTTGCCACCTCCAACGTCCACTCTTCCCACCTACGTATTATTCTAATCAGTGAAGAAAATGGTAGGAGAAAAAAAACAAAGATGGAGATTATTTTCTTTTTCATTAACGCTAAAACATCTGTGTCTTTGGTTGGACCTCCTAAATGCTAAAAGACACCGATCCATCATAGTCTCTTCTGTTTCACATTAAATGATACTTTAGCATTTTTTTTCTTGTTATAAAAATATCATTTTATAATTTTAATGTAATTTAGATTTACTTTTAATTCAATATTAATTATAAAATGCATTGATTTTATAAATAAATTTATTTATCTAAAATACTATGGTTAAATAGATGACATTAATGAAAGCATATAAATGCATTTCAATCAGTTTTTAATATTTGTGAAAAATGTTTAAGTGACACTCTTTGTGAAACATAGTGAGCGTATGACTATGTTTAATTCATATTTATGCATCTTATATATTAAAACAGAAGTCACAACCTTGATTCATGTGTGATTTTTTTTAAAAAATAGACCTAATTGACATATTCCTAGAAAGTCATGTTACATTTAATCTCTAATCTTATCATTTAAATTTTGGGCATACTAGAAATTTTTATTGGGCTATCAATAATTGGATTTAAACAATAGATGATCCACTGGATTTGTAAATAGTATAAATTAAATAAATATAATTTAATATTGTAATACTATACATCCATATGTTAAATATTTAAATATTTGTCGATGTAAACTTTTAAAATTATAAAGATTTTTTTTTAAATAACAAAAATCATATTATCTAACAATGATTAATCTTTACTACCTTAAACCAATGAAAACAAATTTTAAACTATATAGTTTATTTTAAAAGTTAAACAAAAACTAAATGTTTAATTATTTACTCGATAATATAAATCTATGAAGCGAGAAGTTTAATTTTTTAAAAACTTTCTAAATTTGTGAAATGTTACAATATCTTTGAATATGACAATAAAATAATATTTTACTAATCTTTATATATATAGTTACGATTTTAATAATGAAATAATAATCCGAAAATATATATATAGAAGATGATACAAATACATGTGGAAGTTTGAAACAATCTATTCAATGAAAAAATATACCGTAAACTTATTATGTTTTAAAAATTGATCGGCACATATATATTATAATATATACCAATTTAGAATTGAAAACAAAATATTTATATTAAAATAAATGAAAACAAAAATTCGCGCGGTTGCGCGGCTCGAGATCTAGTGTCCTTTAAAAAAATAACTATGTGATTAAGTAATTATTGAATTGTTTAATTTCCATGGCTTATGTAATTTTTGGTCCATGTATATTTTCGACTGCTGGCAGGATTTCTCAGAACTTTTAATTTTATGTAGCTTTTGTTAAATGCACATACCAATGTACAACTACAAAAATAGTTTTTTTAAGCATGTTTTTAGCCTGGTAAGTAACATATTAACTACACGCAAATGCACATCAAAAAAAGTAAATACAGATGAGATCAGTTTAGTTTTCAAAAAAAAAAAAGATGAGATCAGTTCACAGAGTCCAAATAATCACATTATAACCAAGTCGCGGTGGTTTAAATGAAACTTTCACCACCTGAGTTTGATTACCTTGGCCACCGAACCGTGTCTTAATTGGAATAACTCGTATCGGGATGCAAGGTTTTGTGAGATGAGTTTTGGACCTATATATAAAGTTGTTGAGATCCTCACGGTGATAAAAATAATCACTTTATGTATATATGATCGAGTTAAGGAAAAATGAAAGTAAAGTTTTTTGTTTCAAGACTGAGTAGTGTCCATCTCCTCCAATCCATCCACTACTGACTTTCTTGATTTTATCTAAAGTTTTACCAAAGAAACAGTATTAAAGTCTTTTACTTGCTAAAGACAAATCTTTCATTTAACTTTCAACGATATTTACAATTTAGCATAAAAATACTATGGATAATAATAAAATATCAATAAATAAAACAGTTTAAAACTACTTAACCTGTTTCAAAAATGTATGTTTGATATTTTACACATATTAATAAAACATATTAATTTTTGATCATAAATGTACATTTGTTCTGTTTATATATCATAAATGTGCATTTTGTTTGATTACTTATCTCCCATAATATTTTAAAAAATAATTAAACAAATATAAATATATTTTTTAAGTTTATGATTTATTATTATTAATTAATAAAAGTTATATAAAAGGTGAAAAATGTTAGCTTTTTTGAAACGAGTTTTTTCAGAATATTTATTTTTTGAATCGAGGGAGTATTGATTTTGTAAATAAACTTTTGTTAGTATATTCCAAATTGTTCAGTTGGTTAAAGAAACTTTCGTTTTGGAATCACTTTAGGGAACACACCTGACATGGCGCCACAAGAAACCCTTAGAATTTACAAACTAATATTTTGGGAGATCTATACCTTATACAATATGTACGTAGCATGATTGAAATTTCATTGGAGGCATGCAGTTTTTTTGGTCGACGGACACCTGCAACAATTGGTGACTTTATATAAGATCTACAAAAAAATTAAAACAATAATAGTGCGGCCTTTAAACAACAAGACTCAATTAACGTGATAATGTAAAAACTTATGATCGATTTAATATGTTTACCAAAAAAAAATCTTAGGATCGTTTTGAAACAATGAAAAAATAGATTCCTACCAGTTAAACAAAGAGAGTTATGTAAACAAAACAAAATTTCTGATAAGACAACATGAAGAAACTAGGAAAAATTTGAATATGTGAAACTCTAAAAATAACTAAAATGAAAATCGTGTCAATTTATGATTCTAAATCATATTAAATTATTAATTATGATTTATGATTCTAAATTGAAGTTACTTGATGAGAATAGTATTAAATGAGTTTTTACATACTATTATAAGTTTTGAGCCGTACTAATTATATAAACAAGAATGTTTGGGGACAAAATAATTCTGAGTTTTAGGATTTTGGTTAATTCCAAACCAAAAGAATGTAAGAACGAAAAAAAGTATGTATGGCAGCATAAATTTACAATATTCGTAAATAACATTAATTATTCAAAAGACACTAGGTGCAAGTGCAGCTCCCCTTTTGTGAACTACACAAATATTAGACAAAGGATAAAACCAAAAGTTTTGACATTATTCAGTTTAAATGTTATTTATAGTTTTCTTCCCTATATTTACATTTAAAAATCATTCTGCATTAGTATTTCATTATGTAACCATTAACTGCTAATAGCACCATGAGTTTTTCTGATACTTTAAACGATTTTTCTAAATTACACATATCAGCAATGATCTTTTACTGCTGAGCATGTGCCAGACCCATTACCTAAAAAAAAATCAAATTACTACACGTTGCAGTGTTTTTTTTTTTCTTCGGAAAATCAAGAAATCAACCAAATGTGGATACAATCAAGTAATCAACAACAAAAAAATCGTTTCTCTTCCACATGTCATAACGCGAGCTACTAAAGCCAATCATATTAAAAAAACTTTATACTATTATATTTCAATTTTATGTTAAACTATAGAAGAACGTAACAGACAACCTAGAGAGGATGGGACGGGGTATAATATGGTTGAGGAAGATCTGGATTTCTTCACCTACCCAGACAATCTATAGACCGTTGATATTATTTTAATTTCCAAAATCGGCTAGAACATTAATTATGTGGCAAAAGTGGAAGCACAACAGGCGATGAGTCATCGGCTTTGTGGCCAAACTATTACGCATAATTTGACAAACGAATTTATACAAAAAAAACATGACAACTCAAACTCACAAAATTAAAATAATATAAATTTATATTGTTGTTGAAGTTTTGTTGGTAGACGTAACATACGTTACAAATCCCGAGGATATAAATAGAGCTCGTTGAATAAGATTAGCATAGAGAAACAAAGCTCAACAACAAGAAAAAAAAACAAATATGGCAATGAAGATCATCAAGAATCATGTAAGATCGATAAGTTTACCTTCAAGATCTCATCCCAGCACTGCAGCGATTGAGGAATCACTAGACAAATTTCTTATCACTATGAAGACGAAGACAGTAACGTCATCTGAATCGGTTAACTCCGGTTTAGTGGGGTTAGAGGATCTGTACGAGTGTACGGAGGAGTGTCTGAAGATGGGTTCCACACGAAATGTGTTGTCGTTTAATGCTGAGAGGAAGAAGATGAAGGGGGAGTTTATGGAGGAAATGCTTGATGGGTCGTTGAAGCTAATGGATATATGCAACGCCTCAAGAGATCTCATGGTTGAAACTCATGAACACGTTCTTGGTCTTCAAATTTGCGCTCGGAGAAGGCGAGATGTCGATTTCTCGGACTATGTCGTGTTTAGGAAGAACATGAAGAAAGAAGCGAGGAAGCTTCTTGGATCCTTGAAGAACATTAATGTAGGGTTAGTAATGAGAGATAATGATCTGGATCAAGACCGTGATGTTCATTTCTTTGCCGTGAATCACGCTATGAGATGTGTTGTCTCGATGACGGTTTCGGCCTTGAAGTCGTTCTTGGAGTTCTTGTCGGGTCGAGAAAACGGAAACGACATAAGGAGCAAGTTCGCTTTGGTCCTCATGAAGAAGAAGTTTCATGGTTACGATAAGATAGTCAAAAACGAGTTGGAGGATGTAGATTCAGCTATATCTGGAGATTCTTGCTCTCAAGAGGAACTTCATAGGAAGCTTGAGGACCTTGAGGTGTGGACTGGGAGGTTTGAGAAAAGTCTAGAAGGTTTGTTTCGAAGACTGATTAGAACACGGACCTCGCTTCTCAACATCATTTCTCAATAGATGTATATGTATGTAATATTGTAATCTTTGTGGGCATCTGATTTTAGAGGAATTGCCGGAGGGTTATATACTATACACATAAGATTTTGTAAACGCTAGTTTAGTTAATTATATTTATAGAAACATTTTATCAAATATATAGCAATCTTTCGATCACACGTTTTGGTATCACTTGGTGATGAATTACCAATTTGAACCACTGGATATAACATGAAAAAATCACCGAGACTGTCTAGTGAACAATTATATTCCCAAATACTCACTTTTTCCAAACCTTTTCGCCAGGTGATGTCCGTAAAGAATTGATGCTCGGAATGGAAAAAATACATAGGCATGGCGGATCTAACTGATCAAATACTTATCCAGCAATACTAATCTAGTAGATTAAATGGATTGAGCGGAAGAAGTATACATTTAGCAGTACAAGAGTGAGCAGATATAATTATTAATATATACTAGTATTTCACTCCGTGCTGCACGATCAATTTCTGCTTGCATTTAAATTCTATAAGAAAATAAAATTATAGTGTTCTCTATTTCTTGCTTTTAATCAAAATTGAATTTACATTAACTTTTTGCTTAAGAATTTATAATTTACAAAAAAAAAAAAGAGAATTGTAAGATAGTAAAATATGATCTGTTATAAAAACAGATTTGTGAAATAATCAAACCATAACATACAAATTTCTAAATACCCCAAGTTGCATCATCATAGTTGTTGTTTTTTTTTTACTCGGTATAGTGGCATCACATTATTATTTGTTAGCAAATGATATATGATTTCTTCAAAGCTACAAAAACAAAATAAAGATATTTAAAAAGTAACATAAGAGAAGAATTAAACATACCACTTGTTTTCAGATTCTTTACGGTTCTGCTCTTGTTCTAAGTTTGTTGCAGAGAAAGCTCTTTTGTTTGTCCTTTATCTTCTTCCCTCTATGTTTCTGTACTTCTTCGGATGCAAAAGTAAGACAAATAATTTCATAAATATAAGCCATTGAAAGAACAGATTTGTAGATACGCATTTTATAGATAAGAGTTGGAAATACTTATTGTTACCTTCCTTCCTGACAAAACTTTGATTTCCAAACTCAAAGCATATAATAGAGAAAATAAATTTCATGTCACTCACTATAAAAGAAAAGAAGAAATAATTTATCTGGACATAAATTAAACAAGTCTAGAAAGAATTCTTATTAAAAAGGTCTGAAAAGAACAAATATGTACAAACTTGCGAGCTATTTTTAGTCTCTCAAATCTCAACTTTTCTGATCATAAAAACGAACCAGTTGTTATCGCAGCAGCAGCTAGAAGCACAGCAGTAATGGCTGTACATATGAGGCAGCCACATCCACGGGAGAGTCTACCCGAGATCACTTTGCATGACTTGTCAGCTTCTATGTAAAGAGAAGCATTGGCTCTTCCTTCAGTGATGGCTTTTTCATTCTTTTTCCTCAAGCTCTTGATAGTTCGTTTGAGAGTGAGGATATCACCTGGTGATGATGATAATTTGAGGGAATGATCCTTCCATTCGTCTACAAGCTTCTTAAGAAGAGCAACACTAGCTTCAAGATTCTCCTCATTATAGATACTGTCCCAGAGGTTGAAGCAATCAGGGTCTTCGGCCACCAACCAGATAGCGATTGATGTAGCTTCATTGGCTAAAATAGCATTTCCTTCTCCGGCTAACTTCAGAGTAGAAGTGAATATCTGTTTCATTGTCTCGCTTCCTGGCGCACCGGCAAGAGTCACTTCTTTCAACAAGGGATAGATTGACTCAAACCTCTCTGTATCCTTTACTCTTGCGGATGAAGCAGGGAATGTAAGTCGAAGCAAGCCCTCAAATACATGAGGTGGAATCAGTCGCTTTCCCTCACTAAGAGTCCCATTCACAAGTATGGTACTAGCCTCTGGATTCGACAAACTGCTGGTATGAAAAAGGCATAAACAAAATCAGATGATTGTTACATAATAAATAAATAGCAGAGAATAACAAGAAAACAATCCGAACTTACTTCTCAACCAGTTGCAGAATGTAATCCCTGGACTGAGAGTTGCACTTCTTATCAGCCACTAGTGGTAACAAGATATGCGCCCATGAATGCAAGCCTACATATAAATCACCTTGGGAGGCCTATCCACGTTTTAAAGTTAAAACACACACAAATTTAGAAAATTATTGTTCCTAAAAAATAAAGTATATGACATGAACCTGAGCCATCATCCAAACTGTAAATGGAACTTCGTCTAGTTTTCGATACTTAGCCGAAATATCCGTCCACATAGCAGGCAATAAACCAGTCAAAGAATGAGGTTTCCTACGTAACACCATTGCTAATGCAACGTATAACGCCACCTGATCATAAAAACATTAACATAACTGAAGCAATCACAGAGACATAGGTGAGACTTTCAGTTCAATAAAAGGTTTTTTTTTTACCTTTTCATGGAACTCATCCTTCTCACAGTCTATGATGACTTCTTCTTCTTCTGCCAAATCAGTGCGAATGTTCTTAGAGGCCCACTTCACAAAGTTAGAGACTTTAATGTCTGGAAGCTGGTCTATCCAATCGGCTGATGCGTTGTAGACAGGTTCAGGAATATAAGATAATGGAACCTGTTTGGTTATATATAAAAAAAAAGATAATTAAAAATCACACAAAAGAAAATAAAAAAAAAGCAAGAGAAATAGCTTACATCGATCACTGTGGACAAAGGACAATTGTTATTGAACATCTCCATCCATGGAAACTGAACAGCTGATACTTGGGAAAATGCTGTCTCGAAGTACTCGAGAAATTCCACTAGCTGACTCGTACCAGGTTCCTAAGTAACAGATAAAGCCAAAATAAAAAACAAAACATCAAGTTTTGATTTTGTGGGTTCATCCTGTTTTGAACGCATGCACTTACCAATGCTTGTTTTACAAGGAACTCCGAAAGATGTGAAGGATCGATCTTTGCCGCAGCTTCGGACAGCGACACTTTTGTATTCTTCTTCTTCTTCCTCCTAGGTTTCGGCTTTTTAATTTCCCCAGCCTTCACGTTCTCATCCCTAGCGGCACGGGAACCATTCTGTTCTTCCTCCACATCAGCAACAACCAACTTGGCCGCTTGTCTTTGATCCTCAGCTTTCTTGCTTCCGTCAGGAACAATATTGTCGGAAACGTCACCGTTCGCCTCCTTATCCTCCGGGTTTTGCTTCTGGTTGCGCTTAGTGTACACGACTTCCTTCCATTCATTGTACTCGTGATGGTTAGCGTCAGATGTCTGAAAGCCATTGTACTCCACCACTTCCTTCCATCCATGGTCGTCGTAGGCGGAGTTATCGTCAGAGGTCGCAAAGCCATTGTGCAATTCAGATTCCATCGGATCCATATTACCTTTTTTTCAAGTTTCTAGCTTTTTGACCTAGGCCAAGGAGAAAACTTGATATCCAAGTCCCAATTTGATTTTATTGATTTAGATAAAGTCGTAGGATATATGCTCTTATCCCTTAGTGATAAGTACATATTAATGGTGAAGATCTTCTTCAAATATATTCATATCCCAACTAAATAATTTAAATCCCTTATATATTAAAAGATAAACATTTGAAATTAATGTGTTCACACTATTTTCGCCGCGTGGTAGCTTTACAGTGATAATGATTTGAGAATAAGTATGCTGACGTGGCACGTGTATAGAGTTTCTCAGCCAAACTTTACATAAATGTATTCACACTATGTACTACTTACAGAGTTTATCAATATAAAACTCACGTGCAAGATTCCACGGGTTATACGAAGGTTTTACATAGAAAGACAATTTGCAAAAAAAATCACTAATGTCCAAGCTTATTTTATTTTTACTTAATTTTATTTAAGAATTTTATCTTTCATGTGTTATTTTAAACAAAAAATATCTTTAATGTTAATTAACAGAATATTTATATATTTATCAGTTACCTTTATATTCTTTTGCATACACATATATAACTAAATCTTCACCGCAGGTAAGGATTCTATTTCTCTTTGAAGTTGAAATGTTTTTTTAATGATTCCTTTCACCATCCACCAAATTGCAATTAAATGATTTATCTTAGTAATTTTTTTTTCTCTTCAACTAATATCTTGATTCGATTTGATTTTGCATGTGTTTAAAATTTATAATATGAAACCACTGGTCTGACATCAAAATTGTCTAAAATAAATATAACATGAAACCAAACAAATAATATAAAAATTTGGTTATCACCGAAAAAACCAAAAACTTCAAGCATTTTAACCGACCAAACCAAAATAAATATGGATTTAGAATGGCTGTTATGTTTTAGGAGATTAAAAACCGTAAAACAATCTAAAATCGAATATCCAGATTAAACAAATCTAATATTTTCTTATTTTAGAAAATAAGGAAATTAATAATCTCATTCCGCGCAAGGGGCGGGTTATTACATAGTTTGAGAATTAAAAGAGATACAAAATTAATCAAATAAAAAAACGAAAAGATATTCTAACATTGATAAAGTTACCTTCATGAATAGAACCGGAAACAAAGGGTCCTAATCTTCGTTAGCAAGCTTTTGAGAAATTTTATTCATGTTGAAACGAGTCTTGATGTTGGTTTGCAGAACTATCTACTTCATTCCTCAAATCCAAGTTGGTTGAGTCTTAGGGGGTGTATTGAATCTGACATTCAAAGTAGTTTGATTTTTAATGAGTTTGTAGATGATTGCAGGAGAATTAGAGAATTTGGTGTGATTTTTGTTAAAATACTCTAGAATCTCATATAAAACAGTGAGATTTGGATTTTTATTTTTATAACTAAGGAACTCCCCTCAAACACTCTAGAAACAATTAAAGTACTCTAAAATCTTCAACTTAATTTTTGTTCAATAACAGTGGATTTCAGAGTGTTTTATGAAATGACAAGTTCAATAACACTGGATTTTAAAGTGTTTTTTAAAATCCGTGTTTGAATAACCGTGGATTTGTCATTTTAATACAAATCACTTGAAACTCTTAGTTGAATACACCATTCTTAGACCATGATTATCCGTATAACTGGTTTTTGAGTTTCTCATTATTATTATTTTTTTTTTTAAATAAAAATTAAAAAAGAAATCAATTGCGGGCCGCCACGTGTTAGTGGGGCCCGCAGACAGTACAAGGATCAAGAGAAAAGCGGTCCTTATTTCATCTTCTTTGTTACCGATTTTTACTCAAAATATGGGGCCCATCACTTTAAAAACCGTCTTGTAACTCCCGATAATTGTGCTCTTAGTGTTTTAGATACTAGTTTCTGAGCTATGCTCAAGTAATTTTGTTTTTGAGAAGGACGTTTATCTCATGCCATACTTTAGCAACTCCATCAAGCTCAGTCCAAAACCGTTCTTCTCCAGCTAGTAAATGTCCCTGAAGCATCACCCGTGGAAGAAGATGCGAAACTTCAGACCGGTTTCAACTGGAGTCTCGGGATCAGAAAATTTCCAAACCGTACCCAAGGGCCTCAATTTTTCCATTAGAATAAAACCGATTCATTTCATGGTGTTTCTATCCTCATCATGAACGAGCGTGGTCTTGGTCAAGCTTAAGTCGGATGTGTAAGCGGCAGACATGAGTGGTAGTGTATGTAACATCCACAACAATGTCTGCTCATAAAAATACTTAAAAAGAAAATGTTTTTGTCAGATGAATATGCAAACTTTCTATTTTTTTTCTTATAAAAGATAAAAAAAAAAGTGCTGGGAAGGTTCTACGTAGAAAGGAATCATCAAAGAGCAACTAAAAGGAGAAAACACTGGACTATACGGTCAAAACAAGGTCCTCCCCATTTAAGCCACACCAATCAACTAAAAGAAAAAATAGAGAAAACTGTACGATCAAAATGTAAGAGAGTGAATGAGTGAGTTATATTACTGATCAGAACTAGTAACGTGGCTTTTTTGAGGGCTTGCCTGGGTCTTCATCTCCAACCTGCTTGTTTTCACCACCACATCCTTCTCAGAGAAATCTCGCCTTCTAAGGGGATCATCATGGTACGACGTTTACTTCAGTCATTATCTGTTGAAGCATTTCTATGATTTCCTCAAAGTCTGGCCTTTCCTTCGGCTCTTGCTGCCAGCATCTCTCTAGAAGTCCCTTCACTCTTGGGTGTGTTTTCTTTGGAATTTTTGGTCTAAGCCCCTGATAACAAACAAAAAGGGTTTCAATTAAGCCTCCGGAGGAAGAGAAAAATAAAACTCGTACGCAACGTCATAATACCTTCTGAACAACGCCAACAGCCGCCTGTAGTGGAGTCAAGAAAGCATATGGTATCTGTTTCCATTTACAAATACACCATACAACATCAATGTATCTTTAACTAGCGTGAAAGACAGACTTAGAGAAAGATTTGTAAGCATATACTTACATCACCAGTCAAAAGTTCCCATAGCACTATCGCATAACTGAACACGTCAGCTTTGTGACTGTAAGGCTTGTGTTCAATGACCTGGATTTCAGAAGCGAAAGATAAACAGAAGAGAGAGCCATAGACTGATGTGATAAGTTTCATATACTCGGATCAACATACCTCTGGAGCCATCCATCGATAAGTTCCTGTTTCGGCTGTCATGACCCCTGACTCAATCTGTACTCTGGCAACTCCAAAATCAGCAACCTTGACAAGCTGCTCAATATTATCCCAAGTTTAGAACCCCAGAGGATCTTGCTTCTAGTAGAAACAAAACAAGTTCGCAGAGAGAAAATGTAACGACACGATTGTTGACTACACTAAGATTCGAAAATCTTACTCCATGTTCATCCATAAGAAGATTTGCAGTCTTAAGATCCCTGTGGATGATATTGTTTTGATGCAGATAGCACATCCCTTTTGCAACGTCAAGTGCAACTTTAAGCAACGTTTGAAGTTTGAAAGCGCATTTCTGTTTGTGAAGAAAATCATAAATGCTCCCCCGAGCCATAAACTCTGTCACAAAGATGAAACCCGTCAACTCAGTGACATGTCTTTGTGAATTACAACTCAAAATCTATTAAAATCTTACCAGTCACAATACAGAGGGTGGGAGATCGTGTGCATGCACCCAAAAACTGGACAACGTTTTTATGGCGGACTTTCCTACAGACAGTACATATATGGGTCACAAATTGACACTGAGAACACTGAATCATAAATGTTGGTTACAAAAACTGTCAAAATTCAAGCCTGCTCCTGAATATAAACGTAACGAAAGGAGTCACTGACTCATGTTTATGTACAGAACTACGAACTGGATTCCGCAGTAGAATATCAGCTTAAGCTACTACGCATTCAACAGTATTATTAGAATTATTTGAACCGACCTCATAATATAAACTTCTTGAGAAAATTCTCTAAGCATCTCCGTGTTCACACGCTCAGGCTTGAGGAATTTGATAGCCACTTCCTGACTGCAGTAAGTGCCTTTATGCCTGCATAGTGATAAAAATACATATTACTGTAACTTCTAAACAAAAACTTACAGCTTTGTAAAACCAGCTTACAGAACAACAAACTCACAGATCCCCATATGAACCAGATGCCACTTTCTTTTCAATTTTGAGCTGTTTCACGTCAATCTCCCACTCGTCAGTTCCATCCGTGGGTATTTCAATGCAGGCGGGTATCAGCTCGTTGCTAGATTTGTCATGCTCAAAGAAAGTAATAGATTTCTGTTTAGAACCAGGTTGATCCTGTTGAAAGCCAGCAAAAGGCAGTTCTCAGACGTTTGAAGCAAAACATAGCATCAAGATATAGGTACAGCGTCACACTAAGGTATGCCATTTTCTAATGATGCATAGCGTTGCATCTTTTATCTCATAAACATAAGAAATTGTCACAAAAATTAGGATATGTAAAATACCTTAAGCTTCAGAATCTCCTTGCTTAATGCATCTTTTAAACCGTCTGTTTCCTATAATTCCAAAGTTGCTCAAGTCTATCAACAAGTTCAGTGATAACAAGACATAATAGTTTTTAAGTACTTGAGATCTCTCTAAAGGCATTCAATACGTAACAAGTAGCATTTCAAAAAGCTAAAATCATACCTCCTGAGACCAACCATCGACAACAAAGACATCCAAAGAAAAACCATCGACAGTGGAGAAAGCATGAGCCTCTTGAATATTCAATCCAAGCTCACTAAGCAGGGAAGTAAGCTGAAACAGAAAACCATTTCTGACTCAAATTGTCAAAAGAATGGAAGAAGTAACCATCATCTACATGACAGTCTGTAACGAAGCATCAAAATTGTGGCAAAGTTTATGAGCTTAAGCAACAAGATGTTGTGGTAAAATTTTAGTGATGTTAAACAAAGCACCACCAACCTGACTAAGGAGTTTAGGCTTGTCGATGGTTGAGAAGGTGATCTCATGCATCGGTCTGCATAATAGGCAGCAAAAATACAAAAAAAAACATAATGAACAACACAGGATTCAGAGAAATAAAATTTAACAAGAAATCGCACCGAGTAGTCAGAGTTGCATTAACAGCACTATCAACATCTTCAACAATTTTATTTCCAAGAGTAATCGCCTCAAAATTTGGAGAAGAGCCAAAAGTTGGAGGTGCAAGAACCCTATAAACAAGAAGAAAAGGTGCTGTTAGGAAGCTAAAAATGGATGAAGATGGATCTGAGTTTGATAGAAGATCCCTAACCCCTGTCCACTTGTGTGGCTAGAGCTTTGAGCATCTTCCTCCAACGCAGGGTCAGAGTCAGCAGAGTTTCTGGGAGCAACCTGCAACAAACAAAGAGGGGCCAGAGAAACCAATTAAAACACACAAAAGAATTCTTAAGAAGCTTTTCATTATCACTGAGAACTCAATTTGATCACCTGTACACTATGAACATCAAACACAGGCCTCGTTGCAGGATCTTCCGCCAGTTTCAGTAGTCTCTGATGTGTGAGAACATCTTCTGCTCTCTCAACTTTAACATCGAGTGCATATCTGGAACCACTCAAAGATAAACATTACTAAAACAAACCAAAAGACTTGATTCAATTGAGATTTTGTCGATGACCCTAGAACGAAAATTTAATCCAATTGATCAATCCTAGAGATAACAAAACCCTAATGAAACAGTGGAATCGAATGAGAAGAAGAGTACCGAGCAGGAAGACGATTGAAATGTTGCCAAAGCTGATCCTCGAAATCAGGTAGAGCGGCTTCCTCATAGTTAGATTCCTGGAGCCGCTGTAAGATTTCGCCGTAGACATCGAGTTTCATCCGGTATTGTCTAGGGTTCTCCTTGGACGGCGAAGCCACGACGGCTCTGCTGCCGCAGCTCTCCGATTCATCTGTATTCGTCATGGAAGATCGGAAAATCTAAAAGACGATAGCTGGCTGAGAGAGGAAGCAGAAACAATCTTCGGAGATTCTCGTGTAAACGCCGAAACAGAGAGAGAGAGAAGAGAGACGTTACGGTGTGTTGTATGTAGAGAATAGCCACGTCATTAAGTGGGGACCACGTATTTTTTGTGGGTCACAAGACGCCCACTTATAAGTGGATTGGATACTGGATAGTGGTGCTCTTTTTTTCTCATTTTTATACACAACCAACGTATAATAAAATTTGAGATGACGTTATTAGTCGAAAAATACAACTTGATATTGGTAGCTTTATGGTTATTATATAACTCAAGTGACCTGTTTTCTATTCAAAAATAGAATGCAAAGTCACAGTTGAGTATCTACATTTGTGGTTTTTCTGTATTTGTAAAATAAAGAAGAAGAAAAAAGAAGATTGGCCTAATCGCTTCAATGATTTGTGAAATGCATAGTAATCAATGTTTAACGATTTCTACATTTGGTCGGGGATTCGGTTTTCAGAAGAATCAATTACTTGCAGTTGCAGATTATAAAATGAAAATCATGAAACCTTACCAAAAGTTCTAGATCCAGAATGCTACAAGTAGAGTCGTTCGTTGTGATATGTCCATTAAGATCATACATGTTAAACCGTCCATCAATCTCAATATTACAGGGAAATCTACACTTGAAAATTTTATCTGTGAAGTTATTCATCATGATTGCATATATTACAAATAGTTAATCATCAAATGTAATAGAAATATATATGTTACTAGATTAAGACCCGCGCCTAGCGCGGGATAAACATTATATATATAATTTTTTTTATGTATTATATGTTCTTATATATTATGAAATAATAAATATATATTGAATAATTAAAATTCAGTAACTATTACATATATAATTAAATTGGTGCAAACGTATAAATCAATTTTATTAATCCAAACATTTTTTTAAAAAAATTTGATAGGATATGTAATTAAATTTAAATGATATAAACATACATAGTATATTTTTAATATTAATGTCTATTTTTTTTAAAAAAATGATGCTTTAATCGACACCTTGACCAATGTTAGAAAAAATCGCTTCAATGATTTTTTTTCTAAAAGTAGTTGAAATTAAATAAATCTTCTTCTTACTATTTTAAATTCATGGTTTAATGTGTCTAATATGTGTACGTAGTATAATCATCCCAACGATTTAGAGCTCTAAAATTTAGCTATCCCTTCAAACAGTTGTAAGTAAATTAATTATTGACCATCATAAACTAGTTGGGTAGAGTAGATTATTTAGCTAATTTACGAGAGTTGAATATGTAAGCCAAAAATAAAAACGTTCAATATATTATCATCCAACATAACTTTTTCAATACAATGGCGCAAATGATTTTATATAGAAATATAATCTATATAAGATTATGTTCATTTGGCAGTCAGTACGCAGTAGCAATCAACACTAGCGACTAATGATAGCGCGATCATCAGTCATTTTATTATTCGTTTTGCTATTGATATATATATATATATATATATATATATATATATTATTCTTATTTATAATATTTTTGAAACAGACAACATTTTAGTCATTATTGCTAGTAGAATAGAGACTGCAAAACAAATATAGCTATATTAGCACAAAAGGTAGAGAAAAGGGTTAAATTTTGAATAATGAACTGTAATTCTTACTATATGTGAAGGGATAAATTTGGACATCAATTAGTCAGTAGCTGATGTTATGTGTTACATGCACGGAATGAAATCATTCTTAACTTTATTTGTGAAGTTAAAAATTTTGTTTTTCTCAAAAAAGTTAAAAGTTTGCTTTTCTCAGAAAAGGTTAAAAAGTTGTAGAGTTTGGTGAAATAATTTGATAAACACATTGTGAAAAAGTATATACAATAACTAGATGAGAGTATGAATTGATTGGAATCATTTCAAAGCCTCAAGCTTGACACTTTTGGATAGACTCAACAATTCTTTTGGATTGGGGTTGCGAGCACTAGAACCACCATTCTAAGATCACTTCCATCGGTGAAACTAAAGGCAGTCTGTAATCATTTCAAAGCCTCAAGCTTGACACTTTTGGATAGACTCAACAATTCTTTTGGATTGGCGTTGCGAGCATTAAAACCACCACTCTAAGATCACTTCAATCAGTGAGACCGAAGACAGTATGTAAACATTAAAATATAAGAAAAAATGAAAACACTCATGAGAGAGAAAAACACAAGTTCTAAAAAGAGAAACCATGAAAACTCTTTGTAAGTGCTCTAATGCCTTGCTTATTGTAAAACTAATAATTTTTTACTATTATCTTTAGATAAATGAAAGTCATTTGACATCTTGTAATTTTTGTAATACAGATTATATAGTACATGAACAAGATTATCTTTTTTTTTCGGATGCCCATTTTCTTAAACCAAGTTCTGGTCACACGAGACGTTCCTCTGAAAAGCATTTTTGTATGCCCGTGTTTGATCTATACGGAGAAAATAATACCTCTATTCCTAGTTTTTTTGCTAGTTGGTCTGTCTGATCATTTTTTGTTCTGAGAAATATGAAGTAGGCTCGTGCTTTCGAAATTATCTTGTAGACTTCGGAAAGCATCAATCTTCGAAGCAAAAGCTGGCCAATCCATCGAGTTCGTGGACATATCGACTAGGTATGAACAGTCTATCTCGAACCAGATCGAGGAGATCCTCATGTCTCTCATACATGAAGCCGTCCAAATTAGTCCTTCCATCTTATCATGTAAAGCCGAGAGGCTTCTGTTGTACACATGTAGTCCGGATAATTCAACACCCATGTGATCCTTAAGACTCCATCCTAAACCACTTACATTGCCATTACCAATCCATGAAACATCGATTTAGCAAAATTAGATTTCGAGGTATCCAAAAAGTATTGTCTCAACAACTAAAGTATGAAATTTGTTATGATCTTCGTCCACTTCCTCCTCTTTTTGATTAGTTTTTCTGCAATTTTCTATCTCAAGGGAATCTAGTTGGAGGGTGTCGATCCGGAGATGACTTTCCAATTAAAGAGTTTGTCATTCATCATCTTCCAAATATACCAACAGATCTATGGAAATGTGTAGAATTGTGGTTATAGTAGAATCACCTGTTTTCTCAACAGAAAATTAATGTTTTGGTATATAAAAGTATTCGAGAATTACTCGGGAAGTAACCTGGATGGGAAAAGAGATTATCAATGTTATCGACATCGTTATTGCAAAAGTAGAAACAGTGACTAATAATCATAAATTATCGAACAAGAGTTAAAGTCTGACAGACTAATAATTGTATTAATATGCGAGGAAATATCCACAAGAATATGCTGACATTAAAATATATGGAATACATGTGCAAACAAATGCACGTGGGTGCGCGATGATTAATATGTTTTGTTTACCCATCAGTCCATCACTAATGTATAGCTTAATAAGTTATCAGAATCAAACTCAAAGAGTTTAATTTCTTTTCCAGCATTGTTTGATTGGACTCACGTAATAACCGTATCTACAATTTAGTTGAAATTAGCACAAAGGATATAGCATAAGCTAAAAGTGTTTGTCTTTTGGATATAGGGTATAGGGTATAGAGAAGAGAGAATAGAATCTGCGAAACTATTGTTGTCCAAGATAAGGGTCTAGAGAAACAAACAATGTAAAAGTGTTTGTCTTTTCAGATATCTGAATCTACAAGAAACCAAAACGTCTGACGGAGAAAATTTTGTTAATTCAAAGGATGTTCAATTACAATACACTAGGATATTACAAAGCTTAATCTTAATTTCCTGTGTTCACTTTGACTCGCGTGAGTAGTAGGTTATTGTTTTGGAGATATATATATATATATATATATATATATATATATAGTTGTTGGAACTATTTTTGACGAGTCAATTAGGCTGAGTAAAAAATGAATATATGTGAATAGGATTTTATAAACTTATTTGGCTGAGTAAAAAATATAATCTAATGTGAAATAACTGTTGTACTTTATACGAGGAAATTTATCACATTTTACAAGTACATGGTGACAAAATGGTAAGATAAGTAAATTTGGTGATTAATCTAACTTAGTGATCAAGCGAGGCAACTTAATGACAAATGGCTAATACTAAAGTTCACTTGATGTCCAATCTTGGTGACTTAGTAACAAATGTTAAAAGCTTAATCAAACTCAAAGACACATGTCAAAATTGCTTTATGACTAAATCTCTCTTATAAATAGATATTTTACCATCTAGAAAACACTTAAAAAAAACACAAGTGAAAACATTCACTTATTCGTCTTTTTCATATCAGTTTTTCAAATGTTTTACTGATTTATATTATCGTTATCATCAAATTTTGTTTCGTAATTTCAATTTGAATTCTCGTGTCCCAACAATATTGTCTGCCGGCTCTCCGCAAAAAAATGTCACTCGGGACTCGGGTCAAAAAGTGTCTAGGAGATAATTGAACCGCGGTGTGGGTGTTCAGTGATTTATTCAACTACGCTGTTATTTATTCATGCGTATAGCTTACAAATCATTTTTTTGTTATTTAATCGGTGTTAATTGAATGAATCCAGACACTTCAACTGGGCCCGACCCTGCGCCGGTTTTGATCTTTGGGTTTGTTACCATTTCAAGCGGGTCTGTCCCTGCGCCTTCTTTGATCTCTGGGGTTTTGTTACCTTCCGTTTTTAACGGATCTTCAGTATAATATAGTTATTTTTGAGAAAAGAAAACCCTAAGATACTTTTGGCAAGACCACAATAATAACTTACCTACTGCTTGAACCACGTTTTTGTCTCCTTCTAGGTCCACTTTGTTCACTACCAGAAGAGTCTTGGATGAAACTGGCAACGAGGAAGTGGTGGTGAGTGCACTAAGTCAGAGGTCACAGACTAAACAGTCAACAGCTGTAGAACCTCCAAAGGGCCAAGCTTGGGCGAAGATGGATCAGACAAAAGGAGGACTGAAGGGGAGATCTCTGAAGGGAGATAAGCCATCAGAAGAACAAAGGAATTGAGAGAAGTAGAAAACCAAAGGGAGTAGGAGAATTCTCGATGACCGGAGTATTATGCATAATGCATAAAGCTGGATTTGCTTAATGCATACGTACGGCGATTTCTTCTGATGATTAATTCAAAAATAATAAGGTAAAAATAATACAAATGCAAATGAATATTTAAACTAAATTCAGCTTATCTTTGGCTAAAAGTTAGTAGTTCTTTATATTTAAAAAAGGTTTTGCCAAACGAAAATGGAGTAAATAAGAAGAGATAATGACTAGGATATCACTAAATTTTTTTTTGTCACAAATATAGCATCTAAGAATAAAAATGACCAAAATAACACTTAATGTTTTCTTCTGGAGGACAACAATCACCGCATTCACTGGACATCAATGGCACCAGGACACAGAACAATACATCGACTGACCTTAATACTCTGTATACGGATGCGGCGTGGAGACTCGAGGACAAAACTGCAGGATGTAGTTGGGTCCTTCACAACCCACGCCTGGAAGAGACAAGGCAGGACATTTCGACGGAGCGTTTTGTGGCGTCACCACTGATGGCCAAGGCACTAGCTGTACGGGAAGCCCTGTTACAGGCCAAGGCTCTTCATCTCACCAATATCTGCCTTAAGTCAGATAACCAGGTGCTTATCAAAACACTATATATCCTCGAAACAACATCTGGTGGAGCTCTACGGAATCAACTTGGATATCGAGAATCTATCCCTATCTTTTACGTCTATTTCTTTTGCTCATGTACCTAGGAGCTTGAACTATGCTGCAGATGCCTTTGCAAAATCTGCTCTGTACTCTTTGAACTCTTAGTCTCTGCTTATGTTTTCTTAATGAAATAGTTGGTTGATAAAAAAAAAACACTTAATGTTTTATCAAAAGAGATAAATATACACTTATACCCCAATGGTAAATTAATTTAGACATTAGGGTTTAGAGTTAAGGGGTGTGGTTTAGAATTTAGGGTTTAGGGTTTATGGTTTATGGTTTATGGTTTAGAGTTTAGGGGTGGGGTTTAGGGTTTAGGGTTTAGAGTTAAGGGGTGGAGTTTAAGATTTAGGGTTTATGATTTAGGGTTTAGGGTTTAGAGTTGGGGAGTGGGGTTTTGGGATAAGAATTCAAATTTTGAAAAATAAAAAAAAATTAAAATTTTCAAAAAATAAAATGCTATTTTGGTCATTTTATTTTTTGAGAGCTATTTTTGTGACATAAACTTAGAAACGTGCTATTTTGGAGATTTGCGCTAGTTGACAAAATCCCAAAGATGACATTCACTGGCAATAATAACACAGATGCTTCTGATAACAGAGAATCCCGTTCCGTTTGTCTTCAGGTTCTAACATCAGTTTGCGTCGTCGTTTTAGCTTATTGCATCCAATATCAGATCTCTAATATTGATGTGTGATACTGAAGGATTTCCAACTTGGTGAAACAGTAAGAAGCTTGCCTCAGTGTCATTACATGTTTCAGTTACCTTGCATAGGCAACTGGCTCATCAGACACTGTTCTTGTCCAGTGTGCAGACGTGACCTTTAATTATCTCTTCATTGCCCTCCCCCTCTCTCGCAATGCAGTTAAACCAAACAGTTCAGATACGGCTACACAGCTTCTTGTCCTCATCTCAGCTTCGATGTAAATTACAGTTCTTTTTTTTTTACTTTTGCAATTATCATTTACACCCCTCAGAGTTTACTAATTTTAAAGCAGGATGTTACTGGATGTATCTTCTTATACTATGTACTATGAGCTAGTTGAAAATATTATTCAACTATTGAATTATTATTTTTCACTGCAACTATTGAATAATTACATTGATGGTGTTGAAAGAAGAAAAAAGGAAGTGAATTACATTTAGGTGATGATTGTTTCATTAGTTTTTAGTTTTAGTTTTTGGTTTTTAGATTTTAGTTTTTGGTTTTTAGATTTTGGTTTTTGGTTTTCAGCTTTTGGTTTTTGGTTTTTGGTTTTTAGATTTAGATTTTGGATTTGCTGTATTTTTTTTAAATTTTAAAAAATTAACTAATACATTAATTTAAAATAATATAATAAAATAGAAATAAATATTTAGATTTTACAATTGAAATTTATCAAAATACTGTGATTATTATTTTAAAATAAAATACAATAACATATTTTAATTATTATATTTTTATAAAAAAAATATATTATAGTAAAATATAAATGATAAAATATATATAAAATTACACAAAAATAAAAATATTAAAATTTGAAACTACTTAGAAATTTTTCTTATATAAATTATTTTTAATTTTTAAAACTTGAATAGAAAAGTTTTTCTTATATAAATATTATAAATGATACAAAAATAAAAATACATAAAATTTTGAAACTAATTATAAATTTTCTTATATAAATTATTTATATTTTCTTAAAGTTGAATGGCTATTTTTATAATTCAGGATTATACAATATATTTTATTAACAAAACATATTATGTTTTTATAATTTTTTGTTATTTTTAATGTGACTAATAATTATTAAAATAATTCAATTGTTTTATTTATAGAAACTAATAACTAAGTTTTAAAATTAAATAATATTATTTATAAAATATATAAATTTATTTACAGATATGAAACACAAATTAAAATATTTCACACTATTGTTTAAATGATATCTAATGTACAAAATATTTTATGATAATTTTAACTTTTATGAAAATATTATTTATTAATTATTAATTAATTATAATGTAGTAGTTTCTACAAAAAAAAATCAAAATTCGTTTTTCTTCATAAAAGCTCACAAAAGTTGGTTTTTGGTTTTTCTTCATAAATTGGTTAAACTTTTCAAAAACTAGTTTCCCTAAATTTTAGGGAATCTATTTATTGAAAATCTTGATTGGCAACTCAAATGATTTTTAGAAAAACAAAAACTAAAACCAAAAACTTAATTGGATGAAAAATGGTTTCTACAAAAGCAAAAACCAAAAACTAAAGCAAAAACCACAAACAATCAACCTCTAATTAGTTCAACTAAGTTGGAGGAAAAATGGCTTTTTCATACCTGAAGAGTTTATAAAAGTCCTAAACATACCTACTCTCAATTTCGTTCACCACATACGTAAACCAACTTGGACCGATTATTCGTGAGTCAACCGTTAACTTTAACTGTAGCTAATGGAAAAACTACATCGTTTAGATTTTTTTTAAAATTAAATTGAAAGCATCAATAGATGTCGTTTTGCCTAAAATATCATCTGAAGAACATGTCTTCATTTGATTCAGAAGCTCGAGTTGTCAATAAACGCCGCGGAATACCCATATGCGGTGCGGTAACAGTTTTGTGGACTTAGAAAACCATCAAAAACCTAGGGAGATTGTTTCACTGTTGTCCGCACAGAACAGAGCATATAAGCGGGCAACTGAGTTTGATTTTTGAATTATGATTTAAGTATAGAGTTCTTATGCTAGCATGTCTGTTCAATGTTTGTAATGAAGGACAAAATTCATTTATTCAAATGGACTCATGAGTCACTTGTTGAAGAGATTGAAGAGTTCCAAGAAGTGGTTGATAATCTGAAAAGGGACGTTTCTTAGTTAGAAAAGGATATATAAGCACTAGTGAAACCATTGTGAAAAGCTATGAGAAGGGAATTGACAAGATGAAAGATGTTATTAAAACTTGTGAAAAAAGATAACCAAGTGCATTAGATAATTGTGGATTCTTAAAATTGCGGTTGTGTATGGTTTTGTAATGGTTGTTATGTATCTTATGCTAGCATAATCGAGTTGTATTGGTTGTGTGATTTGTCTTTTACTCGCTCTAAGAACTTTGTCATGGAGTTTAGTCATGGTTGTAGTGTTTGTAATCAAGTTTGCAAGACAATATAAGAGTTCATAAGTACTATTTGAAACCTTATTGATGTTGAAACAAAAACCAACAAAATCATCAATACCTATATATAGTTATAAAAATCGAGGCATAACACCAAAAAAAAATAAACATATATCCAACAAGTAAAACAGTCATAAAAGCCAAAGCATAACAACAAACACACAGCAAACGTCCAACACCAAACGTCATAAAAGCTTATCCATATCACTTCTTAAACGGGAAAATCGCATTTTAAACACTCAAAGTGTTACTTTCCACCACTTTAAATACTGAACTTTTTTTACTATCACTTTAAACCTTTAAAGTGACATTTTTATCATAATAAACCTCCAAAAACGTTTTCCTGTTCATAAACGACTGGTACTGTTCATTTTACATGTCAAAATGATGACGTGTCGGTTTCTTGAAAAAAAAAAACAGAAAAACATAGAAAAATTCGAATGAAATTGGAAAAAACTGTAGAAAATTCAAAACAAAATTAAAAAAAATTTAAAAATTAAAAAAAATTAAAATTAAAATTTTAAACTTAAAAATAAAATAAAATATTAAAAATTCAAAAATAAGATCTAAAATTAAAGTGTCAAATTTTAAAAAGAAAATAAAATTTTAAAAATTCTAAAAATTCTAAAATAAGATCTAAAATTAAAACTTCAAACTTAAAAATTAAAATTTTAAATATTTAACCAAAAAAATTATATTTATTTTAAAATTCTATCAAATGAAAGTGACTGTCACTTATGATGATATCAAAACTTGCCATCATAAAAAAAAATATATCAAAACTTGCTACCGCCAAAAAACTTTTTTTTGATAATCTGTATATCCAGACACCTTACATAACCCGACTAGCGCCTAAGAACACTTCGCAGAAAGCATTTCGGGGGTCACCAATTTCACCCATGTTAATTGATGGTGGCTAGACGCAGGGCTAATAATTCTCTCAAATAAATTATTTTGAGTTTTTTCCCAAAAAGATTTTTTAAGAAAATGACCAAAATGTTTCATTAAAGATGCAGAAGACCCTTATGCTCTAAATATATAAATACAAATAAATAAAGAAAAATTTCAAATTATTTTTTTAATATTTTAGCTCTTATTTTAGAATTTTTAAAATTTTATTTTCTTTTTAAAATTTGACATCTTAATTTTAGATCTTATTTTTGAATTTTGAATTTTTTAATTTATTTTTATGTTTGAAATTTTATTTTCTTTGAATTTTTAGATTTTTTTAATTTTGTTTTGAATTTTTTACAATTTTTTCCAATTTTATTCAAATTTTTCTGTATTTTTTAAGAAACCGACACGTCATCATTTTGATTTGTAAAATGAACAGTACCGGTCGTCTATGAATAGGAAAACGTCTTTGGAAGTTTATTATGATAAAAATGTCACTTTGAAACTTTAAATTGTTAGTCAAAAAAATTCAGTGTTTAAAATGCTATAAAGTGATACTCTCAGTGTTTAAAATGTGATTTTCTCCTTCTTGAACTTGGACTATCGGCATGATGTCCACACGAAGAAGAAGATGGAAGCTTAAGTAGGGGTTATTGATTGTTGTATTTTAATGGATTTGAAAATCCGAACTAAATCTAGTGTTATTGGTTCTATGATTTTCAAATCTGTATTAAAATCATGTGTTATTGGTTTAATGATTCATAAATTCTGTATCAAATCAAGTGTTATTCAATCGTACGGATTTACTAATATATTTGATTTTATAATGGATTTGAATGGATTTGTTTGGATTTTTTAGTTAAAAATACAAAGACTCAAATCCGAGGAAAAACCTCCGGATTTGCATATTTTACTTAGATTTATAAATACTATATAGATTTCCAAATCAATCAAAATATATAAACCAATAACACCTCCTAAATGATTTTATAGGCAAAACGATGTCGTATTTACGCTTTCATTTTATTTTTTAAAAAAACAGATGACCTCGTTTTGCCATCTGATATAATTAACGGTGGACTCACAGATTCGCGGTCAAGTTGGTTTACATCGGTTAACTGAAGTTGGGGTACGGTAAAACTGTAATATCGAGTTTATGTATGTGGTCAACGAACATGAGAGTCTAGATATGTTTAGAATTTTTAGAAATTTATCAGGTATGAAAAAACCATTTTCCCACTAGTTGAAAATTAAAAAGTAAGACCCACATTAAAGATATTGACCAATAAAATTGAATCGGTATAATCCACACAAGTAGAAAAAGAGTGAATGTCTGATATTTTGTTTTTTTTTTGAAAAATAAATATAAGATAATATAGCTGTTAAATTCTAATTGGTTGATGGAATTATTTAGATTTTTATTCACTCTCACTGTTTCAAATGAATTAGGGGGGAATTTTAATTTTTGGATACCACAAATTTACTCTTAAATGATAATCATTTTCATAAATGCTTACAATTTGTGATATAAAATATTAAATTAACTCTCTTAAGTCATTTATAAATGTTTAAGAATAATTTATAAGACATTTATAGAAGTTTATAAACCAACATCATTCCTAAATACTAAACCCCAAACAATAATCACTAAATCCTAAATCCAAAATTAAAGTATTGTTTGATTAAGTATATTTTTGAGAAGTGGTAGCCTGATTAGTGTATTTTAAACAATTTCTTCTGAATTATTTTCTAGTAAAATATTTTTTAAACTTTTCTTATATCAAAATTTATCATTTTGTTGTATTCTATAAAAGAGAGATTTGGTTTATTTGATTTGGATGCATAAATAAGTTTACTATATTGATATTATTCACAAATTAACTTTTATTTATATAAATAAACACACAATATATCAAAACTATTTTCTTAACTAAAAACTGAAAATTAGAATTATTTGTTTTTGTCAGCAAATGTTTATACATAAGAGATCACACTACAAAAAAAGATGTGAATTGTATCGCTTAAATTGTATCACAAAATTAAATGATACAGTTTTCAGTCATTTATTTGTAAATGATATTAGCATCAGTTATAACAACTGATGTCATTTTTAACAAATTTAACATCACTTTGACTAACTGATATAATTCATCTTGATTAGCGTCACTTTAATAAAACTGATGCTAAATTATTAAGTTATATCATTTATATAGATGATGTAAATTTATTCTGGATTAAAATCATTTATGCAAATGTTACAAATTTTACATCAATTAAAAAGTGATTCTAATTATATATATTTTTTTCGAAAAAATAATTATTAGTATTAACTTCAACTATAAGAAAATGATGTAACTATCTCTTTCTTTTACATCAATTAAATATAAATGATACTTAATTTGTATCAGTTAAAATATTTGATATTAAAAAACTAATTTTCATCACATATTTATGGATATATTACTTTTTATCATAATTATATTTTATGTTGATATAATTTGACAAATATTTTATAGTAGAAAGATAATAAGAGATTTAAGTTGATATTTATCTTTAAGAAAGTATAGAATATACAAAAAATAAAATAAATATATATATATATATATATATAATTTTTGGCGTCCTCTCCTAATCAGAAAAAAGTTTGCTTCGTTACGTTAAAGTCATTCACGATCACAGCGTCATCACCTTCCATTAGCTTCTGAAAAAAAGTTTGAATAACAAAAGAAAGTAAGTTTCTTGTAAATTTTAATCAATCTTGTTTTTTTTTCCTCTTAACAATTAAAAGAGTCTTAATATATATCTCTTTCTCTGGCAAAAGATAGTTTTATCTTTTGGTTTCAAAACTCAATACTGAGCATCTCAGAAAATCAGACGTTGCATACAATTGAGGTAATTTATTTATACTGTTCTCCCATTACTTACTGATATGAAGTTTGTTGGGTTTTGAAGTTCAGTTGTTTGTCGTGAATTTCTAAAAGTCTACTAATTGTGAAAATCTGTTTTTTTTTCAGGTTCTAATGGATAAATCATGGATAAACAAACCACGTTTATCGCAAGATTACAGATTAGGAGTGGAAAATTTTTTGGATTTTGCATTTGGTAAATCTAATGCACCCATGGTAAAATGTCCATGTACTCGTTGTTCTCTAGCCAAATCTAAGACAAGGGAAGATATCGAAGGTGATTTGATTTGTCATGGCCTTTTAAGTTCTTACACAAGTTGGATAGTACACGGAGAAGATATGTGTGTCAC
The DNA here is from genome assembly GCF_020379485.1 of Brassica napus. Lineage (NCBI taxonomy): Eukaryota > Viridiplantae > Streptophyta > Magnoliopsida > Brassicales > Brassicaceae > Brassica > Brassica napus. Next base: position 8,549,878 of record NC_063452.1, read on the forward strand.
AGGAAATGCAAGAGTACCTTCTGATAGTGCTCATGTTGAACTAGATTCAACTTTCAACCTCTTGGACTATATTTTTCCAGATATTAGTGCAAATATGAATGAGGAACATGAAGAAGGGTCATCTGGGCAACCTATGGACACTGATAGACCATCAGCTTCAAGTGGAAATTCTAAAAAAGGAGACGGTTTTGATGAGATGTTTGCTGATTACAATCAAGAGCTATATCCTGGATGCGATAAATTCACGAGGTTGTCCTTTATACTGAAATTATACCATATAAAATGTATGTGTGGGATTAGTGACAAGGGGATATCCATGGTGCTTAATTTTATGAAAGAAGCATTTTCACATGCCAAATTGCCAGATTCATTTAATGACATGAAAAAGGTTATTTGCAAATTAGGAATGACTTATGATCAATTCATGCATGTCCAAACGATTGTATGTTATATTGGGAAGCTGATGCAGAAAGGGAAGTTTGTAAAGTCTGTGAGGCCTCTCGTTGGAAAGATACAAAGAGCACAGAAGTATCTGGATCAGGAAAAAAGAAGAAGAGATCTCCTTCAAAAGTTTTGCATTACTTTCCCCTGAAGCCATGGTTACAGCGTTTATTTATGTCATCAAAAACTGCTGCCCACATGAGATGGCATGGATCTGCTACTAACAATGATGGTAAACTACGACATCCAAGAGACGGAAGGGCTTGGAAGGAATTTGATAAGAAATATCATGACTTTGCATCTGATCCAAGAAATGTCAGACTAGGGTTGGCGACTGATGGTTTTAACCCATTTGGTACAATGAGTAGTAGTTATAGCATCTGGCCAGTGATATTATTTCCTTATAACTTTCCACCGTGGATGTCAATAAAGCAGACGTCATTGATTCTCTCGATGGTTATCCCCGGAAAACACATGCCTGGTAATGATATTGATGTTTAATTGCAGCCACTTATCAAAGATCTGAAATAGCTATGGTCTGATGGTATTGAAACGCTAGATGCTTCCACAAAACAAACATTTGACATGCGAGCAGCCATCATGTGGACAATAAGCGATTTTCCGGGTTTAGGAAATTTGTCGGTTGGAATACGTATACAGCATCAGCTTGCCCAACCTGTAACTTTGATGGAATCAGACAACGTTTACGACATGGAAAAAAATTGTTTTATTGGTCATCGTCGTTTTCTTCCTCTAGATTATGGCTTTCGACAATCGAGCACATTTTGATGAAAAATTAGAAACCAGATCTCCACCAGCCACATTGACAGGTTCCACAATTATTCATCAATTAGAGCAAGTTAATGTTACTCTTGGTAAAAAAGATAAGTCTGTGGTAGTTGGAAGAAAGAGAGACAAAAGTGATGCCGGAAGATCTAGTACTCAGCAGTGGAAGAAAAAAAACATATTTTTTGAGCTGCCTTATTGGGAATTTACAATTCTGCGACATAACGACATAACTTGGATGTCATGCATATAGAGAAGAATGTGTTTGATAATTTAGTCTACACATTGTTGGATGACAAAACAAAATCGAAAGATAATCTGAATGCCATAAAAGATCTTCTTGAGCTAAATATACGTTCTGACTTGTGGCCTGATGATAATGAGAAATATCAAGCTGCATGTTTTTCTCTTAACAATCATGGGAAATACATTTTCTTAAGTGTCTTAAATAATGTTAAACTGCCAGATGGTTATGCTTCTAACTTGTCAAGTTGTGTTGATGTTAACAGTCGAAAGCTATCAGGTTTAAAAGCAATGACTGTCACGTGATAATGAGAGATTTATTATCAGTCGCAATTCGGAATCTGCTCCCTACAGATGTGTCATCAGCCATTGTCGAGCTTTGCCAAATTTTTAGAGATATATCTGCAAAAGTCCTTGATATAAATGAGCTTGATAAATTACAAGATCATACTGTTATGACTTTATATCAGATCAAGTCAAGGGAATGACTACATTCATCCAACAAGTAATTGATACTTCAACTGGTGAACATGTAATAATATTGTTTATAAGTTAATTGTATTTTTATACTTTTGATATGTAAACTAATATATGCTGAACTAATTATTTAGGCAAGAGTATGGGCTTCAAGTTTTGCATTAGCTTTTGCTAACATACCAAACCCAGCTTTTACCAACGTACCAGTTCCACCAAATCCAAATCAGGTAAATTATAATTAATTTTAGTTTTATAATCAATAATTATTCAAAAATTAACTGATTTGTTGTATAATTCTATTTCAGGAACGGAGTGATGATGCTGTTAGAGACTAAGACTCAGACGTTGGAAGCAATGGCAGTGATCTTCATCAACATTAGTTTAATAAAATTTTCAGCAACTTTCAATTTATTTTATTTTATGAATTTGCATGATGGATTAGTTGATTTGATTTATAATACTTTATTTATTATCTAAATCAGGTTTTATTCATTTAATTAATTTTCCTGCATTTTTATATATATTTTAAATTTATTAACAAAACAAAAAAATCGTTTATATTAATATTAATATAAATCATAAATATGTAAATAAAAATAATATTTGTATCATTTATATATAAGTGAAATATATTATAATCATTTATGAAAACTGATATAGATTTAGCATCAATTATATACAAATGATGATAGAAATTTAAATCACTAAATTGTAAATGATACAATTATAAAAATTACTTCTTAAAACTGATATAAATTTAACATCAATACGTAAAATGATAATAATACTTTAAATCACTTGCTTTAAATGATATAATTATTAAAATCACTTTTTAAAAAATGATTTAAGGTTAACATCAATTTTTTAAAATGATATATTATTTAAAATCGCTTGTTATAAATGATACAATTACTAATATCATTTCTAAGAATTGATGTTACTGTTACATCAGTTTATAATAAATGATTTAACAATTCAAATCAGTTTTTCTAATTGACACTAATACTAAAATCATTTCGCATAACTGATCTTAAAGTTAACATCATTTTGTTACAAATGATACATTTTAAAATCATTTAAAATAATTGATGTAAATATATAATTTTATTGCATTAGTTTTGAATAAAATGATGTAAATTATTTGCATCACCACTTTCAGAGTCATTTATTTAACTGATGTAAAAGTTTTTTACATCATTTATAACTAATGCAAATATATAAAATAAATGATGTAAACTAGTCTTTTTTTTGTAGTGTCACATGTTTAATTAAGGTTCGGTTCAGATTTGAGTACTCTTTATGTTATCTAAAAATATTTTAAAATCCAAATTACAACAAAAAAAACTCAAAAATCCAAAATAACAATAACTAGTATACTACTTATAAATTTAAAATTGATGACGACCAAATAACAAAAATATAAATTAAACTTAAATGAGTTTTTACTGAAGTTTCAAATATATTGATCTAATTTGAGTAGACATTTACAGAAGGATGTATAATCTAATGTTCAAAAAAAAAATTCCAAGTATGTAAAGAACTGTCTCGTGTAGACGAAGGATCACATGGTAAAAACTTCAAACCAACGTCTGAACAGTTCCTCTAGCCTGTGATTCCCTGTATCTGAGTGATGAGATGTGGTTACGCACTGATTTGTCAATGACTCGAGACTCGAGTTGTTACATTGACCGAAAGCCAAGCTCCATCACGCCGGTTGTTCCTTTCTTTCCACAAGAAAAAAAAATTATTGTCTGAAACACAATCCGAAGAAGCACGCTGTGACTAGTCAAAAAATAAATTTCATCAAAGCATATTATTGTTCTTTCAAGTTTTTTTTACCAATATTACTATGGTAGGTTACAGTAAAATGGAATATATGCTCTATCTTTTCTCTTTGCGTAGACTGATTTCATTGTTAGTCTTGCAATGTTAAGTGCAGCGCAAAGTCAAGTATGTTTTTATGCGTACAAAGCTATCAAAATTGGGACCGATAGACAATTCAAAGTGGAATCTTCTTTTTTGACAATTCTTAAGTGGAAAAGTTCTTTTTGACAAACAATCAACGCCAAAGATCTATGGTGACGGTCCGTAATTGGTACGCCAAATATATTACAAAATTTCGTTGTAAATATAATCAACATGTTGAAAAAAAAGTTTATTTTAAAATTTTTATTTTGTAGTTTTTATAAAAATGTGACTTTGTGATTTTAACAATAAATTTTGACTTACGAACTGATGAAAAAATGATTTTTCACTTTTTGGTGAGAAAATGTTATCTTGCGGTTTTGAAAATGTCATTTTGCATTTTTGATGAAAAATGTGATTTTGAAATTTTGGAGATAGTGTAATCTATAATTTTTAAGAAAATATGATTTCTTGACCTTAGCAAAAAATGTGATTTTGCGGGTTTAACTAATATGTATTTGTCGATTTGGTAAGAAAATATAAATTTTACGGGTTTGATGAAAAATATGGTTTTGAAGTTTTGGTGATAAATGTGATTTTCTAGATTTAGTAAAAATGTAGTTTTGTACATGTTAGAGAATTAAACAATTTTGTTGTTTATCGAAAAATATGTGCGTCCTTGGTAAAAATATTTTTTTGTGGTTTTAAATAAATTGTTATTTTACAGATTTGAAAAAAGAGGATATGATTTTATGGATCTGGGAGAAAAACAATGTGATATTGTAGCTTTTAGAGGAAATTGTGATTTTGGGGTTTTAGTGAAAATATGTTTTTTGGTTTTAGTTAAAAATAATCATTTAGTAAATTTAGTTAAAAATATGATTTTAAAGTTTTGACGAAAAATGTAATTTTATAATTTTGGTGGAAGATATAGTTTACAATTTTGGTTAAAAGTGTTTTAAATTTTGACAGAAAATTGCAGAATAATTACAAAGTTGCATTGAACTTGTGTTTATTTGCTCATTTACAACAAAATCGTACATTTAGATAAAGGCTTTTCGACATTCTCTAATTTTCACTGGATTTTTTCTATACAAATGGTCTAATCTGATTCAGTTAGCCAATTTTGAAAATTTTAGCCAATTTTTTTTTTTTTTTAACTTATTTGATGATCTATTCTCAAAACTTATCTCATTGTCACCATTAATGAACAGTAATTTTCATATCCATCCGAACGTTCTCAACGTTTATCTGGATGAACCAACGAATGGTGTTAAATAATAAACAAACACAAGGCCAACTGTATGACTATTTGTTGAAAGAGAGAGATACAGAACATTATTATATAGAGAGACATACATTAAGCTTTTTTTTTTTTTTTTTTTTTTTTTTTTTTTGTTTATCAGGCGGGGTTCGGGCCTTCGGCCCTAATCCCCTCCTAGACCCGGAGCCAGTCTGCGTCTGTACCATTACGGCCCTGGACACTCCTCCCCGCCCGAGACTCGAACTCGTGATCTCTCAGACCGGAGTCTGAGGTGTTACCAGTTGAGCTAGGTCGTCCGGGTAACTATTCATCATCATTCAGCTTCTTTCTTCGTACCATTGTTCTTCTTCTCTTTTCCATTTCAAATGTATTCAACACTTTTGCTTCTCTTACACCTGACATGTGTCATCCGGATCAAAGAGATGTCCTTCTTCAGCTCAAAACGGAGTTCAAGATTCAGAAACCGGATGAATTAGATGATTACTCGATGAACGTCACTTCTTACCCGAAGACGGAATCATGGGGGAACAACAGCACCGACTGTTGTAACTGGGATGGTGTAATGTGCAATACCGAGTCAGGGAAGGTGATCGGGCTAGAACTTAGTTGCAGCTGTCTTCATGGTCAGCTAGAACCCAATTCTAGTCTTTTTAGCCTGAAACATCTCACAAGCCTGAAACATCTCACAATTCTGAACCTTGCTTTCAACAACTTCACTTTTTCTCCGATCCCAGCTAAGTTCAGTAATCTCATGTTGTTAGAAACACTAAACCTCTTTGGCTCTTCACTGAAAGGTCATATTCCAAAAGAAATTCTCCAGCTCACCAGTTTGGTGTCTCTCGATCTATCTTCTTACGTTTCTATTTATTCCCCTCCTTCAAGTTTGTTGTTGTCCATTAAAAATCCACCATTGTTTCTCTGTCTACTTGCTCGAAACCTGAGGAACCTCGGAGACTTGGATATGAGCTAAGTAAACATTTCTTCAGAAATCCCCCATGAGTTTTCATACATGCAGTCTCTAAGATCTCTACATCTTGAGAATTGTTATCTGGTTGGAGAATTTCCAAACAGTGTTTTCCTGATACCAAACTTACAGTCCATTATATTTGGAACGCAATCCAGACCTGAGAGGCAGCCTTCCTGTTTTTCATAGAAACAACTCTATGCAAGTCTTAAGCCTTTGGAAAACATCATTTTCAGGTATCATACCATACCTGATTCCATCGGCAACCTTAAGCATTTAGCTTCTTTGACCCTTGCAATATCCAATTTCTCTGGGAGGATTCCATCTTCACTTGGTGAACTTTCTAATCTCTCACGTCTCAGTCTTTATCGAAATCATTTCACTGGTGAAGTTCCATCTTTAATTGGCAATCTAAAACAGTTGATCAGCTTTGACGTTGGCTATAATCAGCTCATCGGGAGCTTTCCATCTGCACTACTCAATTTGACCAAACTACGTTTTATCAGTCTCTGTTACAACCAGTTCACAGGTTTCCTCCCACCTAACATTGGCCAACTCTCCAAACTGGAAGTCCTTTCTGCCTATGGTAATTTTTTTTACAGGAGCAGTTTCTTCATCCCTGTTACAAATCTCTTCACTGAGAAGTCTCGCTTGGGACGACTACCAACTCAGTGATCTTGTTGGATTCGAGAATGTCTCTCTGTTATCTAATTTAAAAGATCTTTACTTTAAATCTAACAATTTCAGAGTCAGTAGTCCAGTTGACTTAAATGTCTTCTCTTCTCTCAAACAGCTAGTATTTCTAGATCTTTCGGGCATCCCTCTTTCAACAGCAAACATATCACTTCTGATTCCGATTTTTCATCAAATTTTGAGGATTTAAACTTGTCAGGCTGCAACATCACTGAGTTTCCTGAGTTCATAAAAGACCAGAGAAATCTACATTCTCTAGACCTTTCGAAAAACAACATCAAAGGCCAAGTACCAGACTGGTTATGGAGAGTACAAGAGTTGCAAGTTCTGGATCTTTCTCACAACTCCCTAAGCGGTTTTGATGGATCCTTGAAAGATGTACCAGGAAATCATATGGAGATCTTAGATCTAAGGTCGAATGCTTTCCAGGGGAGAATATTTATCCCATACACATGTATAGTCTGCTTGTTTGCTTCGAGCAATAACTTAACTGGAGAGATACCTCGTTCTTTATGTGGTGGACATACCTCTCCTACCATCATAGATCTATCCAACAACAACTTCCATGGCTCAATTCCTCAGTGTTTAGGGAGTCACATGAGTTCTCTTGTGGATCTAAATCTTCGTAACAATAGCCTCAGCGGAAGTCTTCCCGACATGTTCATGCATGCCTACGAGTTAAGCTCCATTGATGTCAGCCACAACCGATTGGTGGGAAAACTTCCTGCATCTCTTACTGCTTGTTCTTCTCTGGAAGTTCTAAACGTGGAGAGCAACGAAATCAATGACACATTTCCGTTCCAGTTGAATTCCTTGCAGAAGCTACAAGTTCTTGTCCTCCGATCCAACAAGTTTCATGGCATGTTGCATCACTCAGATGGGGTCTGGTTCGGATTTCCCCAGCTCAAAATCATTGATGTATCACATAATGAGTTCCTTGGTACCTTACCATCTGATTACTTCCTCAACTGGACTGCAATATCCTTGAATGAAGATACGTCTATAGTCCAAACTACATCGGGGATTCTGAAGACTATAGATACTACATCTCTGTTGTCTTTATGAATAAAGGAGTATCAATGGTGATGGACCGTATCCTGACAGTCTACACAGCCATTGATTTCTCTGGAAACAGAATCCATGGAGAAATCCCTGAATCCATCGGTCTGTTAAAGGAACTCCATGTTCTCAATCTGTCAAGCAACGCTTTCACAGGACACATCCCATCGTCTTTGGCAAACATTACGGCGCTGGAATCATTGGACATATCCCAAAACAAGCTTTCTGGTGAGATCCCTCGGGGACCTCTCTTCTCTTGAGTGGATAAATGTTTCACATAATCAGCTCGTAGGTTCAATACCACAAGGTACACAGTTCCAGCGGCAAACCTGCTCTTCCTACGAGGGAAACCCTGGACTCTTTGGTCCTTCCCTTGAGGATATTTGTAGAGAACCAACTTCAACAGAATCTGAATCTCCAGTGTCATCAAAAGAAAAAGAAGAAAAGGAGGAAAGTTTCTGTTGGGTAGCAGCAGGGTTAGGCTTTGCACCTGGAGTTGTATTTGGATTTACCATCGGATACATAGTGGTTTCATACAAGCATGAGTGGTTTATCAAGACTTTTGGCAGAAACAAGAAACGGGGCACTCGTTAGCTCATCGATATCACTCTCCGAATTAAGCATTGTTATTATGTTCCATAAAAATATTGTATGTTTTTATCTCTGTTCGAAACTATGCTACGCGTTAGTCGGGCGCTCGGACCGGGCCTAGCGCCTAATGAAAAAACCGGGGAGTAAGCGGGAATTAATCGGCGATTTGTTTTCAGTTGATATATTATATTATGTATCTAAAATACGAAAAGTATGTTTGGTCTGGTGGTTAAGATATTGTTTGACTTCTTTCCAATCTGGGTTCGACCCTCTAGAGTCTCAGTTTTACCATTTTCGTTTTTTTTAATGAGTGGCATTTATGTAAATAACTCATCGTTCTCCTCAAAACATTTTTCGGGCTTTGGGGTTTCTGAAACAATTTTTTGCAGCCACCATAGTTTTTTTTTTTGCATAATCTTTAAATCTTTTGGGTTTTAACTGCAGTTTTGCACTTTAATCTTTTAGATCTATCACATATAACCCTCATAGCTGATTCTCGACTTCAGATGAACAAAAAAAACTCAACTTTTTGTACCACACCGCCTAATCTTCCGTATACAGCCAAATCGCCGCGCTCAAAGACCGCCGACCGTTTAATTGCCGGATAGTCGCCCGCGGCGGCCGCGTTTTCGAACAGGGGTTTTTATGTATTGCCAGAAAGAACAATAGTGATATATCAAGTTTTAAGTATTATACTAGTTTTTGACCCGCGCTTAGAAAGCGCGGGTTTGTTTTCGTTAAAATATTGTTTTAAATGAAGTTTTATATGATGATGTGTATGAGCATAATCATTGGTATGGAATATCGATTAAGAAGGAAAGCTTGAAAATAAAGTATTGAAATAAACAATATTGGTATATATGGGAGTCAAGCTAATGTGTTTTTTGGATGTGTTTTAATTTGAAAATAAATTTTGTATAGTTAGTTTTAAACATATTAGTAAACCTAAATAAATTTATATAGCAACAATTGATTCCAATTACAAATAATTTTCCTGTATATTAACTATCAATATTAAACCATTAAAATAAAATATTATTTATTTTTGATAACGAATATAAAATTTTAAAAACAAAATATTGTTAGATGTTTTATTTTGTAGATATATATCTCATTAGAGTTATTATAGATGGGCTTTTGGTTTTATATATTTATTAACTAATTGTTTTCTATAGATATTTTTAAGCCCAACACGTTTTGCATTTAGATAGTTCTGGTGGTGGTTTGTAATGTTAAAATTCGACCCAAGCCCATCACGTATAAAGTTGTGCCGACTTGAGAGGATAACCTTCCTTTTTGTCAAGTAGCAAATAGACAATAAAAAAAAATACAATTCTCTCCGATGGGATAAATTTTCATTGTGTTCGGATTGGAATCGTCCCTATCGAGCTACACAGGTTGATCTTCTATTCCTTATTTATTCTTTTTTCATCGATAGACTGTTCAATTTTAAATTTGTACGTTTGTAAAATCAGCAGATCACTTGTAGGTTTTGTCTGCATGTTGTTTCCGATCACTTTTAACAACAAATCGGCCAGATTTAAATAGTTTCTGATGTGTTCGAAGAAGATCTGAAGTGAAGTCCGACAAAACATGTAAAGTTGTGATAATTTTTTTTTCTGTACATAAAAATATTCATTTCTATGGTCACTTATTACATGATCTTCTGATGTGTGCATCACTTAGGATAAGTTCCATAGATTCACCAACACCTTTCATGAAGAATCTCCATGAGTGGAGGATTTTCACTTGAATGCGCCAAGCAGTTTTGTGAGGTTTGAGATCGTTCAAGAAAGACAGCTGCATATTGTTTGCCATTGTTTTGCATCGATATGTTTCATGAACTTAGGGGTTAACCACGAGCAACCATTTATAATAGGAGGGGTCGCCGTGTTTGTAGGGTACGTATAATTAGGGTTGAAGTTAAAGAAGATCTGATATGATTTTTTAGTTGAAGGAATAAGGAATATTACTGGAATATAATTTTCAAACGATAATGTTTATCCAGTTAATACGAAACTTGTAGATCAATTTTTCTAAGATTTTGGTTTTTATGTATTTAAAATCGTATCAAAAAGATTGTTTCGAAAATCTATTCAGTTAAAGTAGGTTAGAGAAATTTATGCTAGCAAATTAATAACTTATATTTTACAATATTATCACAATAGTTAGGAAAACGTGGTAATTATAAACTTGATCCGATTTAAAAAAACAGATTTTATCTTTGATAGATGAGAATGGACTAATAAAGAAGGACTTGGTATATAACGATTTAAACAATAATATTTTGGAATCTTAGATTGATTGAAGATGATACAATACGTGATATGATTATAGTACATTATAGTACATATAACTGTCATGAAACATGACCATGTATCGCAAAACTCAATGTGTTTGATTATATAGTGTATAGTGTCTTGGGTATAAAATATATTGTGTTCTATAATATTGTGGAACATGTTTGGTCTGTCAAATATATGGTAGGTAACCATACGGTTATATTTTGTTAGTTGATTAATAGATGGTAGGACCAAATAATTGTTACTTAAATAAAAGAGTTCAAACAACTTGTATAAATAGATTTTTTCAGAATGATTCTCTTTTAATAGAATAGATATATCAAGATGAATTACCATAAATAGAAGTTTGTCAAGGCCTCTTGATCAGAGGACAAGTGCTTGGCTCTTTTTTCTGGGGGTAACTATTTATGTTTCATGTTTATTCTGTGTAAAATAAATGTGTTTTTCTTTGCATGTCCCTGTAAACATGTAATACTAATTTTGAGTTTTGGTTAACGATTTTTGTTGAGGGATGTGTATGATTACTTCCGTTTGTTTTATATGTAAGTTCCAACATACATCCTTTTGTTGAATTCATATTGCAAAGATTTGGTCTTTTTCTTGTACGATGAGAAACCTGAAGGACATGTTGCATGCCTTGTTGGCATTTCCTCTTTTTTCTTTTTGTACGGTCAAGGTATATGCTATTTCCTGATATTTGTTCAATAGATTCTTGAGCTACTTGAGAATTCAAGGGATTCTTCTTTAGTTGATTCATCGAAACAGAGCAAGGAAGATATGTCGACACGTAAAATTTTTTTGAAGAGTATATCACGTTGCATTCAATGGTCTCCCTGATTGTTTGTACGTGATTCAGTCGACTAGGTTGAAAGAACCCGAAAATGGGATGACTAAAGACGTTTTATTAGATCTGATCAAAGGGTTACAAGAGTGACAAGAGATTGAGGGAACAAGCCGGAGCTCGAAGAGCAAACCGGAAAAGGTACAAAGCGATTAGGAGTAAAGAGATGACTAAAACCCTAGATCTAGCCGTTCAGTGTGTGTGTAAAGTGTCGATCCATTTCTCGTTGCTTCTTTCTCTCCTTTTATAGGCTTTCCGTCCTTGTGTGCCCTAGATCCGGTCCCCTTTTGGGCCTTAACTTGAGAAGGCCGAGTATACGGGCCTTGGTGGAGTTCCTCCGAGCCGTGTGCTTTTGGTCGGCTTGGTCGTCGGCTAAAAGCACTCTCAGACCGAGCTGACAACTTTACTCGCCGAGCCAAGTAAGTTCGCAGCTTGTTGGGCTAGACCTTGTTATTCGATGGGCTTTATGAAGGGATGTAATCCATCTCCTACACTGATCTCAAGGACGTAATAGTTAGCAATTTCCGTAGATGTAAACTAAATAACAGACAATGGAAGCTCTTCAGGAGATGCTTAAGAAGGAAGGTTTAGAAACTGGCACAAATTATGAGATACATCATTTCCATCAACATTGGGTAAAGTCTGTAAGACTTCTTTTTCATGTTCAATGGGCACCTATTAGAGCTTTCAATAGGCCAAGACACTGATATTGGTTTCACCCAGAGGAACAGCCGTTGGAGCCATTGGTGAGCAGCAAGACTTGGTCTGTTTGAAATGAAAAATTGGGATTGAAAAGGATTGAAGTGGATGTGATGAAAAATTGGAATTCAACTGTCATTGTAAGTCTTATAAGCGGAAGACTCGTCCGGGAGCGCATAGGTCCTGTAATGTTAAGTTAAGTGTACTGCAATGTCAAGTATGTTTTTATGCATATAACAGCTTACAGAAATGGCACCGATAGACAATTCAACCTTTTTTTTTGGATTGCAGTGGAAAACTTCTTTTGACAATTCTTATATGATGACGATCCGTGGTTGGTACGCCAAGTATATTTCATAACTTATCTCACTTTTACCACCAAACAAAAATTAATTTTCATATCCATTTAATCAGTTTATCTCGATGAACCCAACGAAAGGTCCTAAATGTATGATTAAGGATAAACAAAGGAATGGCCATAAATGTATGATAAGTTATTGAGAGGGAGATGCAAAATATTCTTATAAAGATAGACATATCTACTAGTAAGTTGTTGGATAGGCTCAAACTATTCATCACCAATGAGCTTCTTTCTTCGTACCATTGTTCTTCTCTTCTCCATTTCAAATTTGGTCAGTGCTTTTTGATTCTTTTACACCAGACTTGTGTCATCCGGATCAAAGAGATGTCCTTCTTCAGCTCAAGACGGAGTTCAAGATTCAGAAGCCTGATGAATTAGATGATTACTCGATGAACGTCACTTCTTATCCGAAGACGGAATCATGGGAGAACAGAAGTACCAACTGTTGTAATTGGGACGGTGTAACGTGTGATACCGAGTCAGGGAAGGTGATCGGGCTAGACCTTAGTTGCAGCTGTCTTCATGGTCAGCTAGAATCCAATTCTAGTCTTTTTAGCCTGAAACATCTCACAAGTCTGAACCTTGCTTACACCAACTTCACTCTTTCTCCAATCCCAGATAAGTTCAATAATCTCATGTTGCTAGAAACACTAAACCTCTCTGTGTCTTCATTGAAAGGTCTCCCAAGAGAAATTCTCCAGCTCACCAATTTGGTGTCTCTCGATCTTTCTTCTCATTATTCACCTGATAAAAGTTTTTTGTTGTCCATTGAAAATCCACCATTGTTTCTCCGTCTGCTTGCTCAAAACTTGAGGAACCTTAGAGCCTTGGATATGAGCTACGTAAACATATCTTCAGAAATACCCCACGAGTTTTCATACATGCCCTCTCTAAGAACTCTACATCTTGCGAGTTGCTATCTGGTTGGAGAGTTTCCAAGCAGTGTTTTCATGATACCAAACTTACAATCCATTATATTGGATTACAATCCAGACCTGAGAGGCAATCTTCCTGTTTTTCGTAGAAACAACTCTATGCAAGTCTTAAGCCTTTGGGAAACATCGTTTTCAGGTATCATACCTGATTCCATCGGCAACCTTAAGCATTTAGCTTCTTTGAAGCTTGCAATATCCAATTTCTCTGGGAGGATTCCATTTTCACTTGGTGAACTTTCTAATCTCTCACGTCTCAGTCTTTCATCAAATTATTTCACTGGTGAAGTCCGATCTTCATTTGGCAATCTAAAACAGTTGATCAGATTTTCCGTTGGCGGTAATCAACTCACGGGGAACTTTCCATCTGCACTACTCAATTTGACCAAACTACGTATTATCAATCTCATTTCCAACCAGTTCACAGGTTCCCTCCCACCTAACATTGGTCAACTCTCCAAACTCGAAGTCCTTTATGCTTATGGTAATTCTTTTACAGGAGTAGTTCCTTCATCTCTGTTACAAATCTCTTCACTGACAAGACTCTCTTTGGACGACTACCAACTCAGTGATCTCATTGGATTCGAGAATGTCTCTGTGTTATCTAATTTACAAGATCTTTACTTTAAATCTAACAATTTCAGAGTCAGTAGTCCAGTTGACTTAAATGTCTTCTCTTCTTTCAAAGAGCTAGTACATCTAGATCTTTCGGGCATCCCTCTTTCAACAGCAAACATCACTTCTGATTCAGTTTTTTCATCAAATTTCGAGGATTTGTACTTTCCAGGCTGCAACATCACTGAGTTTCCTGAGTTCTTGAGAGACCAGAGAAATCTAAAGTATCTATACCTTTCCAACAACAACATCAAAGGCCAATTACCAGACTGGTTATGGAGACTACAAGAGCTGCAAGATCTGGATCTTTCTCACAACTCTTTATCGGGTTTTGATGGATCCTTGAAAGCTGTACCTGGAAGTCAGATCCGTATATTCGATCTAAGTTCAAATGCTTTCCAGGGGAGAATATTCATCCCATACACATCTATCAACTACATGTTTGCTTCGAGCAATAACTTCACTGGAGAGATACCTCGTTCTTTATGTGGTGGAAAATCCTCTCCTGCCATCATAGATCTATCAAAAAACAACTTCCACGGATCAATTCCTCAGTGTTTAGGGACTAATATGAGTTCTCTTACGGATCTAAATCTTCATAACAATTGTCTCAGGAAGTCTTCCTGACATGTTCATGCATGCCTACAAGTTAAGGTCAATTGATGTCAGCCACAGCCGATTGTTGCACCAAGTGAAATGTTACGCTTTGAAACTTATGTTGTGGAAGATGATTCAGATTATGATTCGACGCCGGTTGTTCCTCCCAATGACGAATACGTTTCTGAAGATGAGTTAGAACCGTCATGTACCGATTCTGATTCAGGGTCTGATTCAAGTTCTTAGTGTTTTTATGATATATGAATGTGTAATACCATTAAGTTCTTAATGTTTTGTAAGATATATGAATGTATAATATAATTAAGTTCTTAATGTTTTGTAAAATATATGAATGTATAATATAAGTTTTTAGTGTTTGTAAGATATATGAATGTGCAATATAAACCTTATTTAATCTTAATATTTTTTCGGAAAACACTAAACCCTATCTATAAACTCTAATTATTTTTATCAAAATCTAAACCCTATCTATAAACCTTATCTAAACCCTATCTATAAAACCTAATTATTTTTTAATCAAAATCTAAACCCTATCTATAAACCTAATTAAACCTTAATTTTTTTTTTATGAAAACCTTATCTAAACCCTATCTATAAAACCTATATATATATATATATATATTTTAACAAAATGTAAACCTTACCTAAAACCCTATCTAAACCCTAATTAACCCCTAAAATTTTCTAAAATTCTTAAAAATTACGATTCCCTCCAAATTCCTCTAAATTTCTAAATCCAAAACTAATTCCCTCTAAAATTCTAAACCCAAATTTAATTCCCTCTAAAAATTTAAGTCCAAACCCATTTTCCATACTTAGACAAAATTTCCCTAATTTCCTAAAGACAAACCTTTCTTTTCTCTCTCTCTCCCGTGTCTCGACTCTTCGAGCTCTCACTTCTCTCTCGTCTCTTCCTAAAGACAACAACTCTTCATCTCATCTCTCTCTCTCGATCTCTCTAATCCCTCGATCTTTCTTCTAGCTCTCTCGATCTCTCTTGATCTCTCGTCTTCCATGCCTAATTCCTCCGCAAACGCATCCAACGACCGTCGTCGTCCTCGCCCTATCGGCTTGAATCTTGAAGGTAAGGTCTCGATTTCTCTCGATCTCTCTGTTTCTGCCGATTCATTGCGTATTTGATTAGGGTTTCAATTTCGGTTTTGATTAGAGTTTCGATTTCGGTTTTGATCAGGGTTTTGATTTGGGTTTCAAATTAGGGTTTCAAATTAGGGTTTCGATCTGGGATTCGATTTCAATTTGTTCTGCGATTTCAATTAGAGTTTCGAGTTTGTATTGCGATTTTGGGTTTTGATTAGGGTTTCGATTTGGGTTTTGATTAGGGTTTCGATTTGGGGTTCGGTGTTTCTGTTGGTTTCGAGTAGGCTTTTGATTTTGTATTTTCATTTCGGTTTCAAGTTAGGGTTTTGAGTTTTTCAATCTTAAAGCTTCTTCTGTTTCTCTTTCTGCAGATGTCAGAAACGTGAGATCCCAATTGAGAGCCGCTTCAATGCCTCCTGCTAGGACTCATGCTTCTTCTCAACCAACAAGACCTCCTGGAGTGGTCGGCTCTTCAACTTCATCTGCTGCTCCTCCTCATCCTCCTCCAACCTATGCGACGAGAACAGAAGAGGCTCTGCTACGTGCTCCAATCCGAATTAATCAGCCACACCTCCATCCTGATAAGATCAATGGAGCATTGTGGTAAGTGATATCATTTACCATGTAGTTAATGAACTTAATAGCTAAGTGTTAGGTATACTGTTGTAGTAAATGGGTGTTGTTACATGTTCTTATCTGATGTTTTATTCATTGTCTTTGCAGGATCGGAGTTGATCCTGAAGTCTATCATGATTTTATAAAAGCAACATGACAGGGAAACTTCTGGGGGGCGTGGCAAATCTGGTTAAAGGTTCCAGTGGAGAAGATAACAAGTTGGTGGCACTCATTCATTGCAAGTGATCGTGAACTTCCATTCCCATTCCCATTTCCATTATTAATTACTCCTTAATATTTTGCTTCTAATTAGTTCTCTTCTTTTGTAGCAACAATACTACTGGGAAGACCCATTTCATGAAGAAATCTACTTCAAATGGAAGCTTCAGACTCAAGTGACTATCTGCGGACGCATCAGCCAGAAAAGACAAAAGAACAAGCAGCCAAGTTACGTCAGTGCGACTGACTGGGAAGCGATCCTTGTGAATTGGTCCACAGCTGAAGCAAAAGCCAAGAGCCAATCAGCAGCTGAATCTCGTTGTGCTGCTCCTCCAGGGCTGAAGATGCACGTCCATGGTGCAGGACCACGCACCTTTGCAAATATTGCGTAGAACATGGTCAGCTTACCATCTCTTTTTACTTCCATTTATTCCCTCCTTTAACTGCTAATTATCTAACTTTCTCTTCTTCCTTTTGTTGTAGGTTGTTGAGGAAGGTCTGGAGGGACCAGTTTCATATCCCGACCTTGTGAGGAAGACTCACTGCCGTAAAGATGGGATCTTCCTTGACGAACGAGCAGAGGCACTGGTTCCGGAGGTTGAGCAAGCGGTTGAAGAGATGCTACAAGATGGATCTCCTCTTAATGATAGCCAAACTGAGTCAACGGCTGCCACAAAAACTTCAAAGCGCCTTCTCCTAAACGAAGAATACATCAAGGTAATAATCTCTCCTGCTTATTGTCTTTGTTCCTTCTTACTGTTTTTAGCCCAATGTTTCTCCACTTTTAGTATTGAATTTATAACAAGATCACTGTATTTTTATGATTGATTGTCACTGTATATTTATGACTGATTGTTCTCTGTGATAATGCTGTCTTGTGTTTGTATTTTTCAGCGTGGACAGACACGCAAGGGCACCATTTATGGTCTTGGCAATCTTCAGTACAAGAACAAGCGTCCTTCTGAGTCTGTCCCTGCTGCACTCAACCGAGAGATAAACATGGAGACGCAGGTTTCTGGCCTGGAGACTCTCACACAGGAAATCAAGTCTGATGTTCATGCTTTGAAGACTGACTTCAATGAAGGCACAACTAGAACTCAGTCAACTCTCAACATGATTCTGTAACTTCTTCAGCCTCAAGCTTCTGCTGCACAAGCAAGTCAGTCTCAGCATCACTCTCCCTCTCATTCTGCAGCTCCACCTCAAGGTCAAGCTCAACCTGACGGTCACAGTCAAGCTCTAACTCCACCTCACGATCAGCCTCAAGCTCCAGGTGATGCACAACCTCAACATCTCATCACCACGAACAATTCTGCTTTTGATAGGTGGTGTAATGAACTTGGATTGTAGGTTTAGATGTGGCTGTTTATGTATTATGGTTTCATGTTTTGAACCTTTCGAATGTTTGAATGTTTATCTTTTGAATGTTTTGTGGATCTTTGAACTTTTAGGAAGCTAATGTAATATAAATTCTCTTTCTGTTCTAACTTCTTTTTTAATTGTTCAGAATCAAAACCAAAACCCAGGAAAATCGGACCAAAAGGAAACAAATAAAATGAAAAATTTGTTCCCATTTCGTTGCAATATGTGACGAAATTATCGTAGCAAATTCGTGGTAAGTTGCCACGAAAAGGACGTAGCAACATCGTAGCAAATTTGCCACGAAACGGTCGTCTCAAAACGTAGCAATATGCCACGATTTATAACGTAGCAAAACGTAGCAAATTGCCACGTTTCTTTTCGTAGCAAAACGTAGCAAGTTGCCACGTTTTTTTCGTAGCAACGTCGTATCAATTTGCTACGATTTTGCTACGATTCGAAAATGGCTACGACCGTATAGCTACGTAAACATAAACGTGGCTTTTCGTAGCAAAACCCCCATATAGCTACGAAAATTCCCCTATAGCCACGATTATTTGTCGTTGCTATTTGAGTTTTTTTTACTAGTGCAACTTTTCCGCTAAAACATACAGTTTTATGAGTATAACAATTTAAAGTCGCATAATCCCAACGAAAACTTGAACTTTTAAATTTTGAATATTACAAAAACACATGGACCAGTGACGTTTTCAAATTTGCAAATTTACTTCTGTTATACGAAAAAATATTCTCCTTCGAGTGGAGATTATTAAAAGTAATAGTAAAAACATTTGTTTTGAACGTTTTTTTTTTTGTCAAGGAGATTGATTATGTGTATTTTTTTTATTGTGTATAGTTCAAAACTTTTGTATCTTTCTCGGATTTCGTTCTTTTTATTATTATTCTTTGTCTTTGATTCCTTTCCTCGATACACACTGCTACTACCGTTTCTTACGATGCAAAATCGAATTACTTCTGAAGATTGGTTTAGCATATAAGGAGGACATTCACAACTCCTTTAGTATCGGGAAAACGTGTTTACTAAAGCGCAGTGGACAAATTTGATTTTAAAGAAAAGATAAAATGTAACAACATTCAATCGACTTCATCAATAACATATCAACTATCTTTCACTTTTATTAAGCTTCAAACTTTCAAAAGATGCAGCAACGTCAGTAACACAAAATCTGTTGACAAACAATATGCTGTGTGCAATTGAGATACTAAGAAAATAACTAAAAAATAAAGCACTGTTACTACTTGTCCTCTCATACTTGTTTGGGGAAGCTGAGCGTCGTGGGCTACGTCCATCGTTTTGGTTGATCTGAATAGAGGAGAAGAGACATAGACAAATCCGCAAGGACATGGTAAGAAGCTTAGATCTGTTGCATCCATCGCTTCAGGGCATATAAGAAATGCATTCATCTCATCATCACCTTATTTCTTCTGATCATAATTCCTATTTTTCTACTTAAATTGTGATGAATTGCCATTTCTGGTGAAGCTTCTTGGCCGCACTTGCACTCGCCTTCTCTTCTCAATATTGCTGCAGAGAAGCAATGAATATTGTGATCTTTTGACATTAGCACAAGCTGTGCAGGCGCGATTCCAAAATCGCCACATGGATTTACAAAAGCTTTTGGTATATCAACTTCTAACAACACCAGTTAAGGAATGTGAAGACTTTAAGCTCCACAGACATAATCAGATTGTACAACGGACAAACACTGAGACACATACAATTTTACAAAATTACCTTCCTGGCACTCCATATCCCTCAAACAATTAGCAGCCTAACAAATAAATTAAAAGAGATTCATCAATCTGTAAACATATGCATATTACACAATGGCCATGATTCAACAGCCACGAAGTAAACTTATCAAAAATAGCATGAGCGTAACATCTGATCGTCTTACTCATTTCTTGCGCTTTTGGTTATTTTTCACTTCGAATGTCAAACGAAATCTCAGCGAGACATTGAGAGGAAACACAGAATTATGTGAAAAGCATCATTCATTTTTGGCCTAAAAATAAAGAAGAATCCAATGAAGAAATATAGCAATACGAATGCCAAAATAGATAGCAATAAACAACCATTATCATTGCACGAAATCAAACATATATCTCTGGTGGGATCCACTTCCTCGGAAAAAAATAATACTGAAGATGACATCCCCTAATAACAGAAGGGGAACTTATATTATTGATATTAAGAACAAACATACATAACATGGCAGAATATAGCAAAGATGGGAATGCAAACGTCTGAGAAAGGAGAGGTTCTTAGTATTACCGACAACACGGAGTTGTGACTGAAGGAAATGGTGAACTGGTGGTCAGTGAACCTGTGGATGTCTTTATTCTTCGTGGAGAAATGGTGAGGCTCTCGGAAAATACTTGCTTCAGATGACATTCGTAGTGCCATACACGGTTCAGACCAATGAAGCCTAAAATAACAGATCTACATGGACATGTTGAGTAGGTTAGATTACAAAGAAGGAACGATGGTGATCAATTTGAGGAGTTTTAGATTATGAGGCCGTACCTTTCGTCGATCAGTAATGAGAAAATTTGGCGGTGCAAATAGCAAGAGAAGAAGTGTCAGAAGTAAAATCGTAGCATATACTAAGACCTCTTGGAACAGAGCATTACCTCATCTCCCTCACCGCGAATAGCACAGTTTAAGATTTGTTTCACACCTTTGCTAGCTCCATCGTGAGTTCTGGATTACTGAGATATGAAAATGACAAACAAAAGGCTTGAGCTGGCTTTCCTAGCTTCCAGAAGGCCTCTTGAGTCACTGTAAGCACCTGATGACACACATAGAAAGGAAATGAAATTTTGATATTTCCACACGAAATCTTTACATATAACGGGCTAACTAATAAGTTTGCAAATCAAGAAAAGATAATGCTTAGCTCTTGGAAAAATCATTCCTTCTAGTAGATAAGGAGCTTGACAGAGCGCAACCACCTGAAAAAATTGTTTGTTAATTTTATTATCTAGATGAACTGAAGATCACATGTATGTCTTCATTGTAAGTCTCTTTTTCTAGAGTAAAGCCAATATGTAGAGGCACAAGATGATCAAAAGTGTATACCTTTTTGCCTTTTCTAGAGCTCACCACTTACGACATACTGACACTTCTTCATGTTTTCATTCAGAGGTCGTATTCGAGAGCCATTTATCTTCACATGTTACAGCAATCGTATACCGCACTTCAACCTTATCGAAACAAAAAACAAAAAAAATTGTGAGAATCCGTAAGACTGGATCAAATGAATCGACATCAAAACTAAAAGGCGACGGCTTTTCAAATGGGTTATCAACACCATTGAAGAAAAAAAAAGAAATTGATCATCGCCATAACTTTAGATTCGAACTACAGAGACTTGCCGGTGGAGACATGAGACTTTCGGTTGGATTTTGTTGACAGAGCTTTCAATTTTTTCTGGAGGCTTTCGGGTGTGCTTGCTTGCAAGTAAGTTCAGACGAAGCGGTTGAGCAATCTTTATATGAGGATAAAGACAGGGAGGTGGAACGAAACTACAAAGGAATTAATGAGCACCATTGATTGATCAAGAAGAGCTCACCGTAACGGACATCAGGGAGAACCGAGATGGTGAAGACGAAGTGGAACGCTATCGATGCGTCAGATAGTATGATTCTTGGTTGCTGGATTTCGACATAGGATCGAGTTATTTTTTTATGACACTCTAAGCCCATTTCTCTCTTTCTTCTGTAGCTTATATTATGACGTGGTCAAATAACTGTTTTTCATTGGTCAATATTTTAATTCTACGTGGATGGTCTCTCATTTGAGTAGTATTGTAAGATTTGAGCAATTCCAAGTAATTTCTTTAAAATATATTAATACTAGATTTCCTTTGTTGAAGATTTTATTTACATGATAACTCTTTAAGAATATTCTAGATACCTTTAGGCATTACACATCGATCCTCACAAATACTTATTATCCAATCAGATCTCACCGTTTAGAAACTCAAAATATTGAGTGCGTTTTCTTTAAAAATAAATTTAAAGATTTGTCAAAACTTGTTTTTGTAGTCAGAGTATACCGAATCTATTAAGAGATAATCATCTATTAATCTTGTTGAAGAAAAGTAATTAATAAATATTTTCTTTTGGGCGGTAGCCGAATGCCAGTAGGATTCTTTTTCTTGTAAATCTCCATATATATAACAAAAACATTAAAAACTAAAGAAGGAGACTCTCGTTTCCATCTTCTGAGAAATTTGTTGGTTAGTTCCCAGTTTTCCTCTTGTGCATTGTACTTTACTTTATCATAATTTCTCAGATGTTTCCTGATTCTTTCTTAGTTTCTTTTACCTATATTCAAGAGATTTTGTCTTTTTGTGCGTTTGGGATCATAGATGTGTATTAAGACACTGATCGGAGTTTCATAGAAAGAAACCTAACTAGAGACGATGTCTATAGCTTCTGAAACCACGGCTCTTTTTGTACAGATTCCATCCGTATCCTCTGCTTCACCTACAAAGATCATGGAGAAGGAGAAATCAGACAACTCTGAGATGTTCCAGGGTAATGCAGAAAAGAAACCGGCTTGGAACAGGCTCTCTAATGGAAATTCTAGGATCAAGCCAGTCATGGTAGCTTCGTCATCGTGGCCATTGCTTTCAGAGGCGGCGAAAGCAGCTTCTTGTTCATCCTCTGATTCTTTAAAAAGTCTTTGCTGCGATGGATCTTCATCATCGGTCTCTTCGTTCTCCCAGGTTTGTTACAATTGTAATTATGTTCGATTACTTATACTCTTTTTGGCTTTTACATCTGATTTTATTGGACTGCTTTTGCCAAAGATTGATGATTATGATTTAGCTAATGACTTTTTTACTTTAAAAAAAAAGTATATGATTATCAACCAGAAGTTGGCATAGTGGTATGGATTAGCGATAGGGCCTAGGGGTTATTCAAAAGGGAAAAAAGTATTTGATTTGTGTAAACCTTTGTGAAGAATAGGTACAATGATTTGCAAGTTTATCTCTCATATTGTTAAATGTGGAATCTGCATTAATGTTATGATTTAGTAATGCAGCTTATGTGTCTTTGATTTCAGCGACGTAGTATTCTTGCCGAACTAGAACCAATGGAACAAACATTAACTGATGCGAATAGCAACATTAACCAACGAGCGGTTGCTCAAGCTTCAGGTTGTCCTTTACCATACACTTCCCCTAGCAGTCATAACCAAAGGAACATGTTTGCATCACAGTCCCATGTCCGTGCCCAAAACCTACATCAACAGAATTCATACAACAACCAAAATGTTAGCTATCATCCTCATCAAAGTCACCGAGGTGGACACAATCAGGAACATGTGAATCTTCCAAGAAACTTTAATGGTCTAGGCGGATTTGTAAGACCATCACCACCACTACTTGTGCCATCAATCTATGCTCAACATATGCCACCTCAACCATTTTATTATCCTCTAGATTTTACTGGTGAGTTAACTCAAAATATCAATTTTGTATTTTATTTTTACGAGTTTTTTCCTAACGCATATTTATACTTCTTAGGCTTTCCACCACAGATGATGTATCATCCTCATCACGTGCCCTTCATGGAGCCTCCTCCTGTCTTGTTTCCACGTCAAAATCCAAACCGCCGCATGCCCTCCATGGAGCCTCCTCCTGTCTTGGTCCCATCTCAAAAACCTTCCTTAAAAACCAAGACATTGAATCAAGTTCAAAAAGCTCCCCCTAAAACAAAGATAGTGAATCAAGTTCAAAAAGTTCCCCTTAAAACCAAGATACTAAATCAAGTTCAATATTATTTGAGGTAAAATACTTTATTTTTCACTTCAATACCTATTCTTTCTTTTATTTACCACTTTGAAAATACTCTTTAGAAGAACTCTAGTTTTTACTCTCTTTTTTTACTCTTATTATAGCGAGGATAATTTACCGAACGACGTATATCTTCGCATGCGCATGAATGATGAAGGCTTTGTTCATATAGAGTTCATTGCTGGTTTCAATAAGGTGAAATTCTTATATAGTTATCTTTTTGTTCATTTTTCTATATTCATATATAATAGGTTGTTTATTTTTCACGTACTCTTTGTTTTATTTTCTATGCTGTGTACTTATCAGTGTTGTTTCTTTGTATTTGTATATCTATCAGCTTAAAGCACTGACAAGTAATATCCAGCTTATATTGGATTCTCTACAAGGTTCTGATATGGTTGAAGTGCAGGTATTTCTTTTAGCTATCCACTTTTGACCGTTTCATTGTTGTGTTTCCTTTTGATTTGGTGTAATGATGAAAACATTTTATTATGCTTGAAACTGAAAAGATTTTGAGAGACATTTAGTGTTCCAGCTTTTTTCTTGTAATTTTTATTTAGTTTATATGTGACTGTGTTTTTTTTTATTTGTATATATAGGGCTATGAAATAAGAAATGGACGTGTCTGGAGAAAATACGTAATGCCTCACGACTGGCGGGTTACATTTTATCCGAGCCAAGAATATGTAATGGCTAACAACCATCAACACATGCAGCTTGAGCAAAAACCAGAAGTGGGATGCAAGTTCAAGCAATCAAAATGATGATAACAATAATAATAATTTGGTTGTATAACGTCTTCAAATCAAAGCTGAAGGAGTTTGCTTCTGCATATAGAGGATTGTGGTACATTTATTTGAAGCTACCATCATTTGGAATTAAATTAACATCGCATCTTAAACAAACAAAAAACACTGAAAAAGGAGTGTAGGGGAAACTTAAAGTTTGCTATGATAACACTCTAATATGCACATTTTTCAGGTTTTACATAAATTAGGATTAACAGTAGTCGACATTTTTGGTTATTGGGGATGATTTCATATATTAGTCTGATTTAGTTTTAATTATGGTCTGTTTTAGAATTGATTAACCCGTTTTTTTTGTTTGTTTATTCAGTTATATACTTCACTTTTCTAGAGTTATGATTTTACTGTAGTAAATAGTAGAGATATCTTATATATTAAAGGAGAAGCATCGTAATAAATGTGTTCACACTAAACTAGACACATGTCACATGTAGAAGCATTGTAATAAACTCAGCCAAACGCTACATAAATATGTTCGCACTATGTACTTTACGTTTTTTTAATATAAAACTCACATGCATGGCTCTTCTTTACGTTCTTTTTACTGTTTACGAATAGAGCTGTACAAAATATTCATAAATTTTGATTCGATTCGTTATCCGTTTTGATTCGAACTAAAAAATTTAGATATCCGTTACTCTACGAAGCAAATCAAATAGTAAAATGCAATATCCGTAAAAAAAAAAAGCAAATCACAAATATCAATAATTATAGGAACATATATCAAATTTGATTCGCTATATGCATATATACATATATTTAAAGAATTATATATAAGTTGTATACTATAGTTTATATAAATTTTACAATATTTTTGTTTTTAAATAATTTCATTTTAAGAATTTTATTTTTCATGTATTATTTTGAAAAAAAAATGTCATTTAATTTTAATTAAAAGTATCGTTATATACTTTTACATACACATACATGTGCACATTGACGTGAGCACCTTATAACTAAGTATTTACCACAACTGAAATATCTAAATTTTTTTGAAAGTTAAAATATTCTTTTTCTTAATGCTTCTTTCACTATCGACCAAATTGTAGTAAAATAATTTGTCTTAATAATTTTTTTTTCTTTTTTAACTATTATCCGTTTAGAAACTATAATATGAAACCATTGGTTCGACATCACGACTATCTAAGATTCATAACATGAAAACAAACAAATAATAGTAATTTTTGATTATCACAGGAAAAAAAACCAAAAACATCAAACATTTTAACCGAACAAACCAAATAAATATTGATTTAAAATAATCGTTATATTTTAGGAGATTAAAAACCAAAAAACAACCTAAAACCGAACCGATATCCAGATTAAACAGCTTAATATCTCCTTATTAAAAAAATAACGAAACTAATAATCACATTCCGCGCAAGACGCGGGTTATTACCTAGGTACTTGTTATTTCACCATCATGTAGTGCATTTCTCCTTCGGAATTATTAATAAACGGTGATTCTAGTTTGAAGCCTGAACTCTAATTTTTTTTTTTTTCAAAAACAGATGTGGTTTTAAGCGTTTTCAACATATATTCATTTTCCAAATGCAAAAAGAAATGTTTATGCGTATGAAAGAAGAGAGAGGTAGAGTGAGAGAGAAAAAAATAGGAATGGAGAGATGGGAAGCTTGAGAGAGTTGGATGATTGTAAAGGGTAAAGACCGTGTTCATCACATATGTCTAGTGGATTTCTATAGTCCTCCGGACCGGTGAAATACCTCTCTTGGATTAGATAAGGAGGTGAACACCGGGTGTCAAGCTTTCATGTTTAGTCAGTATATTATATTTGGATTTTTTCCGCAGAATTGTGTTCTAGTTGTAATACATAGTCGTTATGTTTTAGTGGTTTTATATGATTTGATATCTGATATTTTCATGATGAAACCTTATTTAATTTAACTGATCAAAATAAATTTGACGTGTATGAAATACTTGTCAACCGTAAGATCTTGCAAAATATTTAGAAAATACTTTAAGATTTTATTATTTTGTTATTAAATCTTTCTGAATAATCTAGATAACTTTAAAGTTTTAACAATACGGTGTCATAATATTTTACAGTTTAACAACTTATAGAAATTCGTTTTAAGAATAAATTAATAATTTTCTTTTCCGCTGTACAAAAGGATATATATTAAACAACAATCAAAAGTTTGAAGAAGAGGAAGTCTCATCTTAGTTTTGATCGTTTTCATCTTCTGAGAAATTTGTTGGTTGGTTCCTATGTTTTTCTATTTTGCATTGGACTTTCCTTTATCATAATTTCTCAGATGTTTCGTGATTCTTTCTTTTACCGACCTTTAAGAGTTTTCTTTTCTTTGTTTTGGGATCATATATATGTTTATTTAAGACACTGATCATAGTTTCGTACAAACAAAAACTACTAGAGAAAACGTCTGGACCTTCTGAAACCACGGCAACTAACAGTGTCGATTCCGTCTGTTTCGTCTATAAAGATCATGGAGAAGGAGAAATCAGACTACTCTGAGAAGTTCGAGGGTAATGCGGACAAACCGGCTAGGAACAAGCAAATCATGGAAGCTTTGTCGTGGCCATCACTTACCGAGACAGCGAAAGCAGCTCTTTGTTCGAACAAGTCTTCCACTGATTCGTTAAAAAGTATTGGCTGTGACGGATCATCATCATCGGTCTCTTTTTTCTCTCAGGTTTGAATTAATAAACTAGGATTTTGTTTGATTAATATGATACACTTTTTCTTTTGCTTCTGCATATTTTATTGGACTGACTATGCCTTTGATTGATGATTATGCTGGTAAAGCTGATTATGCTGGTAAAGCTAAAGCTTAATGATCAATTTGCTAAATAAGTTTGATTACGATGTTAGTTTAGTAGCTAAAAATTTTGGATTATCTAGTAAGGAATTAAAAGGTTACGAAGTTGACCTAGTAGATAAAAGTACTTAATTAGGAAGTTGACATAGTAGCTATAACTCTTGGATTACAAAGTTGAGAGGATTTGATTTGTGTAACCTCTCTTGGATTACAAAGTTGAGAGGATTTGATTTGTGTAACCTTTGATATAGAATAGATACAATGATTGTAAGTTTATCTCTCATATTCTTAAAACCGGAAATCTGTATTAATGTTATGATTTAGTAATGTAGCTTCTCTGGTTTTTATTTCAGCGAAGTAGCAGTCTTGCTGAAACAGAACGAATGCACCAAGAATTCTTTACCCACGGCACGGTTGTTCAACCCTCAGGAGAAAGTTCATATGGTAATCCTTTACCATACACTTCTCCTAGGGGTCATAAGCAAGGAAACGAGTTTGCATCACGGGCCCATGTCAGTACCCAAAACCAACATCAACAGAATTCAAAAGAGAACCAACATGTTACCCATCAAAGTCAGGGAGGCAGACAGAATCAAGAACATGTGAAACAGAACTGGAATCCCCAAGGAAAATTTAATGGGCAAGGAGGATTCCCACCTCCACCAAGAGGAGGTACACCAGCATTTGTAAGGGCATCACCACCATCAATCTATGCTCAGCATATTCCAGTTCAGCATTATTTTTATCCTATAGCATTTACTGGTAAGTTAACTCAAACTGAAAATATCACCCTTGTATTTTACTTTTATGTGTTTTTTTACTTACGCATATGTTTTACTTCTTAGACTTGCCACCACCAATGATGTATCATCCACATCGTATGCCCTTCATCGACCGTCTTGCTGTATTGTTTCCATCTCAAAATCCTGACCGCATGCCCTTTATCGAGCCTCCTCCTGTCTTGGTCCCATCTCAGAAAGCTCCCCTCAAAACCAAAATACTGAATCAAGTTCAAGAAGCTCCCCTCAAAATCAAGATACTGAATCAAGATAAAAAAGCTCCCCTTAAAACCAAGATACTGAATCAAGTTCAATATTATTTGAGGTAATACTTTCCTTTTCACTTCAATACATATTATTTGTGTTGTTTACCACTTTGAAAATGTCCTTTAATTTTTGTTTTTGATCTTGTTATAGCGAGGATAATTTACCAAACGATGTATACCTTCGCAAGCGCATGAATGATGAGGGCTTTGTTCATATAGAGTTTATCTCTGGTTTCAATAAGGTAAAAAAAATTCATTTGCAAAAAAAAAATAAGGTAAAAAAATTATATAATTATGTTTTCGTTTCGTGTTTCATTGATATTTTCACATGCACTTACTTTGTTTTATTTTCTCTGCTTGTACACTTATGTGTTGTTTCTTTGTATTTGCATTTTTATCAGCTTAAAGCACTAGCAAGTAATGTCCAGCTGATATTGGATTCCCTACGAGATTCAGATATCATTGAAGTGCAGGTATTTCTTATAATTATCTAATCTTGACCGTTTCAGTGTTGTATTTGGTGCACTGCTGAAAACATTTTATTATGCTTGTGTTGAAACTGAAGAGATATTCTGTGTACACCAGCTTTTTTTCTCTAATTTTATTTTGTTTGTATTTGACTACATAATCAATTCCGTATTTGTTTATAGGGCTATGAAATAAGAAACCGGCATGTCTGGAGAAAATACGTTATGCCTCAAGACTGGCGGGTTACTTTTTATCCGAGCCCAGAATATGCAATGGCTGACAACCATCAAAACATGCAGCTCGAGCAGAACTAGAAGAAGTCCGATCAAGTTCAAGCAATCAAAAAGCCGATAATAATAATAAGAAATCAGTTGGTTGTATACCGTCTTCAAATCTAAGTTGGAGGAGTTTTTGCTTTTGCATAGAGAGGATTGTTGGATTTATGTGAAGCTACCATCATTTTGCATATGATGTCAATTAACATTTTGTCCTTGAACCAAAACAAATATAACAAACTGAGAAAAGCTATTAAAAAGGCTAAAAGAGTAGTGTAGAATAAAATTTTGAGTTTTATGACTCTAGTTTGCAGAATTTTATTTTTTATTTCAATTTTCTTTTATTGCTTTTAGGCCTAGGCATTTTACCCGGACCCGAACACCCGAACTGGAACCGACCCGAAAATACAGGTTCGGGTCCGGGTCCATGCTAAGTACCTATTGGGTCTTTTTTTTTTGGACCCGCCGGTCTCGGTTCGGGTCCGGGTCCTACCCGAGACACGTTCGGGTATCCAAAGTACCCGCAAATAATTGTATATACTAGGTATATTTGGGTGATAGATTGGGTATATTTTTGGTATTTCGGATTTTTTTTAAAGTTTCGGGTTTGGATTTTCGGGTATAATTGTAGGTTTTTGGTAAAATTTTAGATTTTTAGAAAATATAATTTGGGTATTCGGGTAAAATTCGGGTATGTTTTGGGTTTTCGGGTCTGATTTTGGATAAATTTTTGGGTATTTTTGCGGTTCTTCGGGTATTTTTAGAGTTTTCGGGTCCAGTTTGGGTACTTCGGGTCTATTTCGGGTCCTAAATACCCGAACCGACCCGGATCCGAAATATACCCGAAAATTTTGGGTATTTTACGGGTATTGAAATTATAGACCCGGACCGACTCGGACCCGACAAGACCCGACCCGGAACCGACCCGAAAAGTTATAGGTACCTATATGGGTCTAAATTGCTAGGACCCAAAGGACCCGAACCCGACAATACCCGACCCGAACCCGACCCGAAGACTCGGATGCCCAGGCCTAATTGCTTTGATTAACATGTCATTTAAAGTGAGCAGTAGACTCTCTTTTTCTGTTATTTTGGGATGATGTAATATACTCATCGGATATAGTTTTAACTATGGTCTGTTCCAAACTAATCAATTCACTTTTTTAGTTTATTCAGGAAAATCTTCACTTTTCTAGAGTTATGATCCAGTAACCACTATTTCTCCTCCAGAATTGTTGATGAATAGTTGTGATCCCCAATTTCATGATCCTCGAAAAAGTAAAAGCTTGAAATGCAACGATCTTTGTTTTGGGAATGGTGATTTTGGATTTTTTTACGACAGGTCATCTATACTCAAATTTGAGGTGGTGTAGAAAACTAAACCGGAATATAACAACCAATATAATAAAATCCATATGATATTCTTTTGAAACCTTAGCTACTGAATCTGTTGTTTGATTTTCAGAAAGAGGATGATAAACAACTGAGAAGTCTACAAATCTACTCTTCTATCTTGATAGTTCATTTAACTCCATTGAAAATCTTGCCACGCTTCTAGGTTTTGTATCATGGATATCAGGTTCTTAGTGTTGGCAAATAAGTTGCTTCTAACAAACAAGAGTTGGTTTCCATTACCTCTATATTATATATATGAGAATTATATAAATTTTATTAAAAGTTATACATTTACATGTGATATTGAGATGACTAATATGTAATTGTTTTTGTTTCACTTGACCATATTTAACTCGAAATATGGCCATACCCAGATTATGATAGGTGCTTACTACTTAGTGACAAAGCTATTGTTTGGGAGTAAAACATAATAAAATCATAGGATAAGACTACAATTAAAATAAATTGATTATCATTATCTCATTGTTTTTTGGTTGTGTGCGCGTGAAAAAACAAACAAAGAACTTAACCACTTTGGTCCGTATATGTGTATGCAAGTGGTTCCAGTGCATTAATCTTGTCTGCTTGATCCTATTTGCTGATCAATCATGTTAATTGGATGATAATCAATCTTGTAAATTTTAAAATGATATCTTGTTGACAAAAGTTTGACGTCATAAAACTATAGATTATCACCATTCGCATTGTGGATTAAGTGACTAGTCATTACAAGAATTTTTTATTTCCACAACAGTTACATCTTTGTCTCTTCTGCTGGACCAAATCTATTGAGAGAGATTGAAAGAGAAGAAGCTATCTCTCTCTTCTCTGCTCTCTCAAAGAGAGATTGAAAGAGCATTTGACATCCCAAAACCAAAAGAAAAAGCTTTCTATGCTGTCATCAGCAAAGCATAAGATCAACCATAGTGATTTTCCAATTCCCTCATCAACATCATCTTCATTATTATAGAAGGTAAGGTTCAAGTTACAGCTGAGGCCCAACTCACAGTTGGTACACTGAAACCCAAGAAGTCATATGCGGAAGCTGTAACTTGTCCTCAACGTCTTCAGACTAAAGACAAAACAGAGGAGGTAGCTGAGCGTACGGTAAAGCAAGGCACACTATTACCAGATCGTTTTGAAATACTATTGTCGTGGTGTGAGGTGTAAAGTGAAGTAATACAGCTGTGTTGATAAGGTTGATAGAGATCTAGATTGTTCTTAAGGTCTCTATAAAAGTCTT
Organism: Brassica napus; assembly: GCF_020379485.1. Classification (NCBI taxonomy): domain Eukaryota; kingdom Viridiplantae; phylum Streptophyta; class Magnoliopsida; order Brassicales; family Brassicaceae; genus Brassica; species Brassica napus. Next base: position 8,581,822 of record NC_063452.1, read on the forward strand.
GTTCTGAGCTTTGTATGAGGGTAACGTTTTGAGATAATAAGAAACATAAGTTCTTCATATTTTTATCTCTTTTCACATGGTATCAGAGCCAGGTTATATACGTTGAAGAACAATGAGGTTGAAGCCTTCTTCTCTAACCGTCAAGTTGCAGCGTCAGAGGCAGTTTGGCACGAGAGGCTAGGACATTCAAACTTCAAAGTTCTTCAACAACTACAAGCCTGCAAGGAGATTTTCATCAATAAGAACAGAACAACCCCCCCCCCCCCCCTTTGTGAGCCTTGCCAGATGGGGAAGAGTAGTCGTCTTATGTTTTCATCTTCTAGTTCATTTGTTTCAGAACCTCTTGGGTGCATCCATAGTGATCTTTGGGGTCCCTCTCCGGTTGTATCGAATCAGGGGTTTAGATACTATGTTATCTTTGTTGATGAGTACAGCAGATACACTTGGTTCTTCCCTTTGAGAAATAAAACAGAATTTTATTCAGTTTTTGCTGCGTTTCAAGCTCTAGTTGAGAATCAACTGAATACAAAGATAAAGATGTTCCAATCTGACGGGGAGGAGAGTTTATGAGCAAGCAGTTTAAAGAACACTTGACAAGAGATGGTATTAGTCAGAGAATATCATGTCCTTACACGCCAGAACAGAACGGCATTGCAGAACGTAAGCATAGACATATCATGGAGCTTGGTCTATCTATGATGTTTGACAGTCACCTACCACTTCATCATTGGGTTGAGGCTTTCTTCGCTGCGTCCTACATCACCAATCTTCTACCTTCCAATCAGGGTGAGAAGAAGAGTTCTGTTGAAATGCTTAGGAAACAAAAGCCGAATTATTCTCATCTAAGAGTCCTTGGCTCTGCATGTTTTCCTTATCTAAGACCGGTGGCTGATCATAAGATGGAACCAAGGTCATTGCAGTGTGTGTTCCTTGGCTACAGTCCACAGTACAAGGGGTATAGGTGTTTGTATCCTCCTACAGGCAAGGTATACATCTCAAGGCATGTGATCTTTGACGAAGAGTACTTTCCATTTAAAGAAGCTTACAAGAATCTGGTTCCTCGGTATGAGACTACTCTGTTAAAGGCTTGGCAAAAGGCTACGCTGCAGTCACAAGAATCAGGGCCTGAGCAAATAACAAGGATACTCCAACCTCCACCGATTCCACCTCCGGTTGCAGAAGTTGTGCCACAACAGCTTAATCAACCTCAACCAGCTCCACCCCCTATAGTAGATCAAGTCCCTCCTATTCCTCAAGCTGCAGAAGAAGCTCCTGTTGGGAACAGACATAATATGAGAACTAGAGGAAAAGCTGGAATTCAAAAGCCTAACTCTAGGTATGTGATGTTAACGTCACAGTATCACACAAAGGAGCCAAAGAACATTTGGGAAGCTATGGAACATCCAGAGTGGAATGGTGCGGTTGGAGAAGAGATAATTAAGATACACACGCTACATACTTGGTCATTGGTACCACCTACGCCTGATATGAACATATTGACCAACAGTTGGGTTTACTCCACCAAGTATAACTCTGATGGTACTGTGCGTAAGAGAAGAACTCGCTTGGTAGCTAAAGGGTGTGGTCAAGAAGAAGGAGTGGATTACTTGGAGACGTTTAGCCCGGTTGTGAGAACTGCTACTATAAGACTGCTTCTGAATATAGCAGTGGCTAAAGGATGGTCTGTGAAACAGCTAGATGTGGCGAGTGCTTTTCTCCATGGGGAGTTACAAGAACCAGTATACATGTATCAACCAGAAGGGTTTGTTGATCCTACCAAACCTGATCATGTTTGTCGTCTCACTAAGGCTCTATATGGTCTTAAGCAGGCACCTAGGGCCTGGTTTGACACATTTAGTCAGTTTCTGATAGAGTTTGGTTTCAGTTGTAGCAAGTCAGACCCGTCGTTGTTCACATATCATAAGGAGAAACAAACTCTGGTCCTTCTTCTGTATGTTGATGACATCTTTCTCACAGGGAGTGATAATACATTGCTCCAGGAACTGCTAACCGCACTCAACAATAGGTTTGCTATGAAAGATCTTGGTTCTCCTAGCTGTTTCCTCGGAATTGAGATTCAATCTCATGAAGATGGAATGTTCCTACATCAAGAAGCGTATGCTAATGTTATACTTCATCAGACAGCAATGAGTGAATGTAATCCAGTTGCAACACCTCTACCGCTTCGTCCAGACTATGATGAGTCTGAGTTGTTTCAAGATCCGACTTACTTCAGGAGTGTTGCAGGGAAGGTGCAGTATTTGACTATAACAAGACCTGATATTCAATATGCTGTCAACTTTGTGTGTCAGAGAATGCATGCTCCTACCAATGCTGACTTCGGATTCCTTAAAAGAATACTGAGGTACATCAAAGGAACGGTGAATTTGGGGCTACACATCCGCAAAGATTCGGCTCTGAAGCTCTCAGCTTACTGTGATAGTGACTGGGCAGGTTGTAAGGAGACCAGAAGATCTACAACAGGGTTCTGTACTTTGCTTGGACCTAATCTTATCTCTTGGTCGGCAAAGAGGCAGCCCACGGTGTCTCGTTCATCTACTGAAGCTGAGTATAGAGCATTGGGAGCAACAGCGCAGGAGATAACTTGGATATCATTTCTTCTCAGAGATTTAGGCCTGCAACAACCGGAATCAACCTTGCTCTTATGTGATAATCTGTCTGCGGTCTATCTGAGTACAAACCCGGCTATGTACAAGAGATCAAAACACTTTGATACAGATTATCATTACATAAGGGAGCAGGTAGCGCTTGGCCTAATAGAGACACGACATATCCCAGCTGCTCTTCAGATTGCTGACATTTTTACAAAGTCGTTGCCTCGGAGAGCCTTTGAAGAATTGAGAAACAAATTTGGTGTTGGGATTGCCCCCACCACAAGTTTGAGGGGGAATGTAGAAGGTAAGGTTCAAGTTACAGCTGAGGCCCAACTCACAGTTGGTACACTGAAGCCCAAGAAGTCATATGCGGAAGCTGTAACTTGTCCTCAACGTCTTCAGACTAAAGACAAAACAGAGGAGGTAGCTGGACGTACGGTAAAGCAAGGCACACTATTACCAGATCGTTTTGAAATACTATTGTCGTGGTGTGAGGTGTAAAGTGAAGTAATACAGCTGTGTAGATAAGGTTGATAGAGATCTAAATTGTTCTTAAGGTCTCTATAAAAGTCTTGTTCTGAGCTTTGTATGAGGGTAACGTTTTGAGATAATAAGAAACATAAATTCTTCATATTTTATCTCTTTTCACAATTATCTCATTCCCTTTCACAAGCCAAGAACATGACTCAAGTCACTATGGAAGAAGTATGGAAAGATATCAACCTTGCTTCGCTTCACCCACATCGCCAGCTAAACATTGATCATGAGCCAGTGTTGAGTAACCAAACCCCTAATAAATCCATCTTCCAAGATTTCCTCAACAAGCCTTTGAATCAGGAACCACCACCTTCGTCTTCCTCCACTCACCACGGCTCTCTTCTTGCTCCTCCTGCAACTGTTATAAGCTTGAACACTCACTTCATTGATACCCACTTTGATGAATCTGCGATGTTTGGTTGCTTTGGGAAGAAAAGAGGCCAAGATTCTGATGATAGCAGAGGAGACAGAAGGCATAACCGTATGACAAAGAACAGAGAATCTGCTGCTCGTTCCAGAGCTAGGAAACAGGAACGTGTCTCTCCTTACCCTTCTTCTCCTTTTTGAATCAAATGAAAAGAAACAAAAATGAATAACCTAGTGTTGACTATACAATTCTCCTCTGTATTAAAAATGGTTATTTTTCTATGTTTCAGGCATATATAAACGAGCTGGAGCTTGAAATCGTTCACTTGAAGAAGGAAAATGCAAGACTCAAGAGACAAGAAGAGCAGGTACAAACCTTTAGAAGTCTAGTTCCTTCCTAAGAAAGTTTTGCAATACTACTTGTAGTAATTTACTTCTTTTGTTTCTATCTTAAAGACATGGCAAGTGTAAGGCTTCTGCTGCTTAAAGTTGACTTATGCCTAACTTTTTTCTGTCTGATTTTTGGAAGATGCAGTTGAAAATGGCTGAAGCAACTCAACACCAAACAAAGAAAATACTTCAACGGTCTTGGACATCTCCTTTTTGAGAAAATCAACAACTCATCATGGTGCAGAGAAGCAAGAAAAGATCTGTACATTTTTACCTAAGGTAAACCTGGCGATATAGTATTTTAGGGAGTGTAGAAATGTATCAAGAGAGAAAAAAAACTTCTGAATTATGTACTGTTTTCTACTTAATCTACGCTCTAGTGCAAATCACAGTAACATATGAGGTTCTGTTGTCACTTTTCACTGTTAATGTTTCATTACTGCACTGTAATACTTGTTCACTATCAGTTGTTGACTTCTTCTTCTTGTGTATACTTCATTAGCAACTAAAAAGAGAGAGACAAATAAACACATAATAGCAAATATGGTGGCTTCTGATGTTTACTGAAAGTTTGAAACACTGTAACAACGAGTTTGGTTCATGCTATTTTCGTCAAATGTCCATTGATTACAAATGTTATGTCACCTACATAATTTACATATTCTATGTAAAGGAAAAGTACCAAGGAGCGTTCTGATAATATCCATGGAGACTCTAATTTAAATTAAATATTCAAGGAAAATCATCCAAGATTAATGTTCTGCTCCGTGTTAGAAAAGTTTCATTCTTCCATGAACTGAGGTAAAGGTGGAGTCATGTTTTTCATCTTCTTTTTCTCTGTTTCTGCTTTAAATATTAGATCAAAAGATTCAAAACTTTGTAAAAAATCTATCTGTAAATGTATATGTTTACCGTAAGAAGCTCCACGAATCTCGACTTCTCTCAGTTCTTGGACAAGAGCACAACAACAACACATTAGATGTGACAAAAAGTCGTCAATGGACCCTCCCTGCCAAATAAAAACGACCTTAAGAGCTTGACATAATAGAGAATCAAAGGTTTAGTGGATTACCTTTATACTCAGCGTCTTCCGAAGCTTCTTCCTTATGCAACAAGTATAGCAGCAGCATGAGAGTATCAAAGAGTACACCATTAGGTCACTACAAGCTTCACTTGAAGCTGAAACAAAAGTTTTTGAATCAGATTCGTGGAGACTAAGATCACAAATGAGTCTGCCCTCATATAAGATTCCTTACTGATTTGTTTGTTAGTAGCCACAGTGGATATCTTTGCTAATGTACCACATGGGAAAAAGAATGTCTTCAAGCCTGTGGTTTTCATACCTTACCATTAATTATTCACATCTTTGATATTAAAAAAAAGAACTAATCTTGAAAGTGAGAACAGAGGAAGATGGGTTACATAGAGTAGGCTCTGAGCAACAATCCAACAAGTCAGTGTGCCATTCTTCCTGGTGTTGTGGTGATTCCAACCCTCTAGTACTACTTTTCTTTGGATAAACCGCATCATAGGAGTCATCTTTCACAGGTTCATCATCTACATCTTCAACAGTTTCAGTAACAGCAATCAAACGCTGTATGACTTGGCACTGGTCCGTGTCATAACGCGCACGCGAACGTTGCAACTCAACTTGCAACTTCCCATTCTCCGTTTTAAGCGCTTCGCAGAAACCCATCTCCGGGTAAGAACGAGAGAGCGTCTTCTTGAGAACCGACGCAGCAGCTTCTCTGGTGGATTCTTGTTTCAAAATAACATCTTGCACCTTTCTATCTTCTTCATCGAGCGTGTACTCACGCTGATCACTGTCAATAACTTCAAGCCTCTCCTATCAACACAAAACTCCAAATTCAGCTTTCCGACAATGTCAACAACAACAACAACAAGAATGTTACAAAAATATTTTAGGGGCTCTAGACATTGCCCTGAATTTTGGGGTTATAGTCTTATAGACAATTTAATAAAATAATTTTGGGGGTTATAGACGATTTAATAAAGATTTGAATAAAGATTTGAATAATTTTTTTATTTATAAAACACTGACTTACCCGAACCCGAACGTTGTCGACCAAAGTGATAAGCGGGATGATCTTGAGATAACGATCGATCTCGTCCTGAGCCTTACGAAACTGGTAAACAATGTTCCATCCCATGGCTAACAAGTAGAGATAACTCTTGTCTTGGCAGCTGTTGACAAGAAGGTAAGATCTTCTAAGAGCGTCTTCAAGCCCTTCGAGCGGCTCCTGAACCTCGGGACGCGTCTTCTTCATCTCGGAGATTTTAAGCTGCTCGAGCAAGTTACCAATGAGCTTAAGATGCTGTGCGAACTGGCGGCAGTTCTTCTTGTGCATGCGAGCTGTGTTCGCGGCGGTGACTATCATTCCGATGAGTTTCACGGCGTCTACTCCTGTAAGCTGTGCCACTGAAGCTATTTCCCCTAGTTGATCCCACGAGTGAGCCATTTTGGAATCTTTCTGTCCTTACCGCTTGAAGATAAGTAGAAGAAGAAGAAGTGAAGAAGGTCACTGAGTGTTTCGGTGATAGTTTGGTAATGGATTATCTTGTCTCATGTCTTTACTTGCCACGTAGGAACTGAAGTCACATTTCACGAGTTTCTGGATTACGAATCTAGGCTATGTGTCACTGTAGATAATTACAAATCTACCACGTATAGTTTTAACCTCCCATACACCGTCAAAGTTCAAGCGGTGTATACAACAAAACAAGGGTTCGGATCAGATTTTTTAGTTGTAAAGTTTTCTAGATTTTATTTTGTATTGGGTTCGATTAATAGTAATTTTGGTTAGCTTTATATTTTTATACAGATTTAAAGTGGTTTCAAACTCATATTGGAATCAAATAATTTCAAATATGCAAAGATGATATTAAATAAAATTAAGTATTTTAGGTACTTATTTAAATTTAAAATTCATTGGAGTATTAATTCTGATTTCTGGAATTATTTTATTGTGGTTTTTTGGATTTTCGAATATCAGTCAGGTTTGTATTGGATTTAGATAAAAATATCGCCTTACAATATTCATTCAGATACATTAAAATCATGTTCGTTTGCGCAGCGACGTGTAACTGAAATGTTATTTGTTTTATTGTCGTATGTTCTATGACTTGCGACATGTGATTGCAATCTACAATTTGTGACTACTAATGTTTAATGTTTTGAAATCACGGCTTGCTCCTAGTTGCTCGTGCAACATCAAAATGAACAATAATATGCACCGCGATCTATGATCACACAATAAATCTAACGACATAAAACCAACAAAAATCTACTATCTACGATATGAAACTAGTCATAGTCAGATTCGCAACCTGCAACTACAAGTTATATACGAATAGGACCTAACAAGTCGGATTGGATATGGTTTCTGATTGAATACAATTTCAAGTTGAACAAGATTGATACGACAACGAAAGACACTCTCCTAGCAAGAAGAGACAACAAATGGTGTGGGAATCGACCTCTTTAAGGTTCTCTTATAGCTAACTCTAGTTAAAATTGTTTGTTTCAAGCATATAGCTTCTCACTAGTTTTTCATTCTTTTGGCGACAGAAGTTTTCTGCTTTCGCAGCTGGATAACCAATTTTGTTCTGGTAATACAGTGATCTCAAAAAAAAAAGTTGTATGGCCTATAAGTATGGGCCTGTTGGACTTTTTTGGGCCTGCGTTGAGTCGACTTATTCTTGTGGCCGAACACGCTTCTGATTGTTCTTGGTCTATAAATAACGGAGCTTTGAGGGAATAACAGAAAAAAGAAATCCTAGATCGGAGAGCTGGGAAGCCTGGGGATCGCTCGTTCTTCTTCTCTGATCTTCGAATTCTTTTTACCAACACTTGATTGGGTTATTCCAATTTTATATAAGCCCTAACACTTGCGATTCTCTAGTAACGAATCTCTCAATCTAGGGTTTCGCGAGTTCGCCTCTGAGTTTGTTCTGTGATCGTGTGAGAGAGGATGTCACGGTGTTACCCGTTCCCTCCACCTGGCTTTGTACCGAACCAAGTTCGGGATGAGTCTCTGATCGAACCGATCAAAAAGGTTTGTTGAGCAATTAGAAAAGTCCATGCCTTTTTATGTTCTGAGTTAACAAGCTTGCTTCTTTATCCCACCTTATGTGAAAATCCAAATACTTGATCGGCTTTAAAAAAAAAAAAGAATGAAAAATTGATTAATTGGACTCTTTGAATCGGTTCGTGTAAGGTAACAATCCGAAGTAGATAATTTTGTAACAAAACCAATAGGATTCTAGTCCACAAAAACCAATGTAGAGGTCTATCTATTTGTGGCATTAGAGTATTTTACTGCCCCAGCGACAATTATGCATTGTTTGTGTTTCTTTCTCTGCTTATTTGCCCCTTGTAATGGTTTGGAGCTATACTGGATAACAAGTTATGGACACTTGTTCCGTTGGTTTGAGAATCCAGGGGACAAAGGAGGAAGTTAAGAGAGAAAAGAAAGATAGAAAACACAACAAGGATAAAAAGGATAGAAAGAGGAAGGAGAGGGATAACGAGGCTGGCCGAAGCAGTAAACACAGTCATAAGAGACAGCGCAAAGATGAGTCCCTGGAGAAGAGCTGCCTTACGATAGAACTTGAGCATCAAGCGTCTTCTCAGACTTCTTGCGATAGCACTCTTCGTAGCAATGAGAATGAGGGACCAAATCATGTTAAGAGTCAGCCCCTCAACGGTAGGCATAACGACTCTGGTGAGTTTGTTTGTTTACTTGTTGCTGGGTCTGTTTTGCTTCACGTGCTTGCTGCCACGATGATGACTCTCTTTCTTCGAATTCTTGCTATGGGTTTTGAAGAAACTAGCACACGGGTCTTCTTGTTACATGACAAAGAGCAGAAATATCCTGAGGTGATGATGACCAACAGGGGTCAAAAACAGTGTTCGGCCTCTAGTCATCAAGAAAGTATTGGACCTTCAAAGCTCTGCAGCAAATGCCCTCCTTCTACGGCCATGCGATTCTTGAAACTCATCGAGAACTGGGCTCCTGACAGGCCCGGCTCAAAAGAATTTTGGGCCCTTGGCAAAATAATCAAAAATTTTTTTTTTTACATAATTATATGATAACTTAAAAATTTCGGGCCTTATCTTCAATTTTTTTAAAAATATTGGGCCCCTTTTCAATACTATTTATGCAAAAAATCTTTTGGGCCCTAGGCCAATGCCCCTTTGCCCACCCTCCTGAGCCGGGCCTGCCTGAGACCAAGCTCGCAGACTCTGAGGATCAAGAATGGTGGTTGTTGATGAAAGTTGGCGCCAAAAGACGTCATCAAGTTAGCGTTCAGAGAAGCAGCAAGGGAAGTAGTTCGATGGTGTGGCCAACTGCTCAGTTTCTTCCAGAAGCCGAACTACACGCATTGCCATTCACTGTACCCTTTTGACTTCCTCAAAGCTTTGGTTCAGAGAGTTGTTGACATGACAAACAGATTGTTTCCCTGTGTATTTTAGATCAGCATTTTGAACTCGGAAGTATATGTGTGATTATTTGTAGATACACAGTAGATATATATAGTAAGTAATATCAAAGTTGATTTTACATCTCAGAGATTTGAGTTTCCACAGTTATTTTGGTATAAACTCTACACTATACAGTGATCTTTCTATGGTCGCTGTTTTATTTTCTTCTTTAACTTATGGTTTTGTTGGTTTTACCAAAAAAGTCTATTTTTCTAACTAGTCACCCATCTAGAGAACCAAATCGGTGACGAAAAACTTCGAACATCTCGTGTAAGTTTGTCTACCACTATATTAACCACTATATTATCTGCTTTTGAATTGCGTTGGATTACATACATGGTTGTAAATCTTCTAAGTGGATAGAAAAAACTGACTGCTGCGAACGCCATCTCTAAGATCAGTAGAATCTTCATGCATTTCATTATCCAAATCAATACTCTTCACATTTAGCATTTAAAGGAGATAAACTTCGGGGGATTTTCGTACGTCCCATAATTTGTTCACTTAAGTCTCTCCTACTGTTTGGCCAAAAAAAAAAAAATATATATATATATATCTCCTACTGTAGAACCGACCTTATGCTGTAAAAATAGCATGTTGCTTTTAACCTCCACCCACCTACATAACATCATCATTTCACATCATCTATCTATTGCAACGGGTGAAGAATCACACTCTTTCCTGAAATTTCCAATTTTTTAGTCCAGAAAATTTTAAATCTGGTTCTATAAGTATAATTTTCCGTTGTAATATAACCCGATTTTACTGTATATTTTTACAAGTGATTGAGAAAAATAGGGAGTGTAAATAATATTGTAAAATGAATGATAAAATATTTAGAAAAAACAAATTATCATTTTCCAAAGAAACAAATTAACAGAAAGCTGAAAGGAAAAAAATAAATAAAAAGCAAAAGAATCGGAAGTTTGATTGGATGGAGGAGATAGTTCGAACGCTTCAATTGCATAAATTACCGGCCATCACTTTCGCTACTTCCCTTCTCTCTCTCTCTCTCGATACGATCCATCATCTCTCTTGTCTGATCCACACAGTTGTTCTCATTCTCTCACATTTACAGAGATCTGAGGGTTTTGCTTGCACCGGAGATGGCTGATTGAAAGGGGGAGGCATTTTGTTTCGATTGAGGAGGGGAGAGAGGGAGAGAGAGATCTGAGGGCTTTTTGAATAAATTAGTGAGGGAGGGGGGAAATGAGCGCATCTCGGTTCATAAAGTGCGTAACAGTAGGTGACGGAGCAGTGGGTAAAACCTGTTTGCTCATTTCCTACACCAGCAACACTTTCCCTACGGTATCCAATCAAATACTATATGTTTTTCTCCAATAATGTCTTTTTCTTTCTTTCTGAGATTATATTCTTCATTTTTGAGTCAGGATTATGTACCCACTGTTTTCGACAACTTTAGCGCTAATGTGGTTGTTAACGGAGCCACTGTCAACCTTGGCTTGTGGGATACCGCTGGTACTCTCTCCCTTTCTAACTTAGTAGCGGCAAGCTATGCCTCTTTTTTTTCTGAACTTGGTTTTTCTTTGTGGAACAGGGCAGGAAGATTATAACAGGTTAAGACCCTTGAGTTACCGCGGTGCTGACGTTTTCATCTTAGCCTTCTCCCTCATCAGTAAGGCTAGCTATGAGAATGTCTCCAAGAAGGTGCGTGATTAACCTACTTTTTTGCTCTACAAGTTCTTTTTTTTTTTTTTTTTATAAAAAATATAAAGTTTCTTGCTTTTTGATTTCACTGCTTTGTTCTTCTTCTGTTTGCTAGTGGATCCCAGAGCTGGAGCACTATGCCCCTGGTGTCCCTATTGTTCTTGTTGGTACCAAACTAGGTTTGCTCCCTTTCTCTGACTATTTGGCTTTCATCTTTTACTTATGGTTTGTGTTCTCATCAAATGTGGCAGATCTTCGGGATGACAAACAGTTCTTCGTTGACCACCCTGGTGCTGTACCTATTACCAACGCTCAGGTTAACATATTATTTATTTAAAACTCAATTCAGTTTTACTACGCTTGGTACTTTAAAACGAAACCCTCTTTAACCATTCCCCACTTTGGGCATTAAAGGGAGAGGAACTGAAGAAGCTCATTGGAGCTCCTGCATACATCGAGTGCAGTTCCAAATCACAGGAGGTAAGAAGAATACTTCCCTTTTCATGATTACTACATTGAATATGAGTTTGCTCTTTTTCTTCTTAGATTCCTGAAGCTTGAGTAATGAAATGCAGAACGTGAAGGGGGTGTTTGATGCAGCGATCAGAGTGGTACTTCAGCCTCCAAAGCAGAAGAAAAAGAAGGGCAAAGCACAAAAGGCCTGCTCCATTTTGTAACTTATCTACGCTCATATCTCTCTCTTTCTCTTGTCTCTGTCACTCTCTAGTGAAGGCTTAAGAAGAAAAAAAATCATTGGGACTTATAAATGGTTCAGAGTTGGTTTGTGATAAGCTTTTTTAATCCTTAGTAAAACTCGGTTACTTCTTCTTTTTTACTGATAAATAGTTTCCTGCTTTATCTGAGGGCTAATATTGCACTGCATCTTCTCCTTTTTTTCTTTTTCTTTATCTCTATTCTTCCTTCCTATCGTCGTTCAAGAACAAAAGTTGACACCTAAAAAGTTGCCGTTTCAGACAAGAACTTGTCTTCACCATGTATGGTGTTACTGTTCTTAATTGTGTCATCTGTCAAGATACGTAATACTACTTCAGGTGTTTTCTTCCTTCAGCTGTCAAAAACTGTTTTAGTAAACTTAGCGTAGTCGTACCATAGGCAGAAACTCAGAGTTACACCTTTAGTATATCCATCTGTCTTTGAATATGTATATAATTAGTTAGTTGGTTAGAGCCTTAAAGCCACAGGTTCGAAACCTGTATGAGCTGTTTTAAATAATTTACTTAAATTAAGCTGTCATATATAGTGTGTAAAAGCAATTACCTTTCTACAAGAAAAATTGTAACATACTCAGGGTTTCAGATTTAGTACAAACTTAGTTATTAACATACAGTTATACTATTTCAGGCGTTTTTTTCCTTAAGCTGACAAAAATAGTGTGGAAAAGCATTCACATTTCTGTACAAATAATACCAGTCAAGGTCACAGATAATTAAACCTATTATATAGAGTAATAGTTCAAGTGGCCTATTAGCTCAGTTGGTTAGAGCGTCGTGCTAATAACGCGAAGGTCACAGGTTCGAAACCTGTATAGGCCAGTTCCCCAAAACTTTTATTATTATTTTAACCTATTTTTAAAACAGCATGCAGTCTCCGAGCTTTTCTCAGAAACGGCAGATCCGTAAACATCCAGAAAGGAAACTTTGTGTTGCTTTAGGACCAGGCCCTCATTAAAACCAAAAAGCAGTGGAATTTTTAATATCAATTTTTTTACGTATGTAATTTTATTTAAAAAATTTTATATTTGTTGAATTTTGTTTTGATGAAATTGTACTAATCATATATTAATCACCTATTTTGTTTATTTATATAAAAATGCAACATCATATTAATAGTTTAATATTAAACATTAGTTTATATGAATTATTACAATTTTTATTATTTTTTAAAAAATATAATTATTCTCAAAATGTTAGTATGTGACTAAATTAAATTATTTAATATTATATTTTAAAATATTATTTATTTAATATATTATATTTCAGTTTGATATTTTTATTTTTACTACAAAAATTAAACTTAAAATGTTCCAACCAATAAATTATTATTTATTTTTTTATAAAAAGTTAATATGATAATTTCAAAAAGAATTGGGATGTACTATTTAATTTTAAAATTAATTACTGATATATATATATATATGTATATATATATAAATTTGTCTAGATTAAATATGATAAACAATTAAAAATAATAGCATAATGGAAATATATGTGGTTTTTCTTGGGAATGTAATTGTTTAGAATTAGATGTATATTTTTATTTGTTTCTCTTAGAAAAATATTATATATGAGTAAATTTAGGATATTTAGTTAAATTTTTAGTTAATGGTCTAACATAGACTTTTTATGGTAGATAAAAAAAAAGACCCTAAATTAATATATTAGATTTTATATTTATTAATTCAACCGAACCAGAAATACGATTTTAGTTACAAGTTGATTCGAATAAAATTATCCAAATTAAAAGATTCTTAATTAGCTTCGTTCGATCCATCACCGACGCGTTCCATAACCAATTTCTTTGAGCATCAATTGTTGTTTCAGTCATCGACGAACTTCACGAGAAGGTAAGATTAACCTCGTTGGATTGGCAGGTTTTGTCTGAATCTTTTGTTGCAAACAGAAGTGTCCGCCTGATAACTACTAGTGTCGTGTTTGATAACAGATATCAGTCTTATGTCGCTAGGGGTCATCTTAGACGGTGTTCTCATATGTTTGCGGGTGATCGCAGCATAGCCTAGACTGCTGTTTTGTTAGGTCCCGTTGGGATTTGTATTTTTAGCTATAACCTATCGTGGTAACCTTCGTACTTTTCTTAATGAATATCTTTTAGATGATAAAAATTTTTTTGACAAGTCCTAAATTCTCGCAACGTGACTTTATTTTGGATTTAAACCAGGGTCCCACCATAAGTCTGGATAGTCTCGGTGACGAGGATTTTGCTGGAAAGCGTTATTGTTGTAGGCTTTCTTACCATAAGTGAATTATAAGTCTTTTTAAAAAAACTACTGGTATTTTTCATACTCAAAACTATAATATGCAATATTATTTTTTTTGAAAAATAAAATAAGAGTTTTCTTTCAAACTGTATTCTTTTTAGCTTTGTGTACAAAACTGTATTCTTTTTAAGTTTTGTGTACAATGTTTTTCAGTTGAACTAATAATAATTGGTAAAAACTTCTTTAAAGCTTCGATTCTAATTTGATGGTAAGTTCCATAATGGTTTGAAATTGGGTTTTGATTTTAAAAAAATTCAACGGTTATATAAATTAGGTATTTAAAATATATGTTTTCTAAATTAGTTTTTATTGATAATATAAGTTAAAAGAATGACGAGAGAACAAGACTCTAGACATATTGCATTTGGTTTGAAATTGTTTCTCTTTTAGCTTTTCCTTGACAAACTTCAAATGCTAGACCCTATTATACATTACTGATCACTAACTAACTATAGCTCTCTATGGGAAATTCTAATTTACTATAAATACTTTGATTTTTTTTTTTTAAACTTTTGCAGTTCTATATTCTTTTAGGTCATAATGATGCGATCGAATTTTCTTCTAGAACGCAGCAAAGAAAAGCATCCCATACTTTATGAACAAGAAACTATTGGATATGTTCACAAAACAGCGGCATACTGAGGGAAAAATCGTCGGTATGTCGTCGGAATAACGCTATTCCGACGACATACCGACGAAAAAAATCCTCGAAAATAACTCCTCGGAAATTCATCTTTCCTCGGAAATCCCTCGGAAATTTCCGACGGAATTCCGAGGAAATGAATTTCCTCGGAATATTCCGAGGACTTTTTTCGTCGGAAATTCCTCGGAATATTCCGAGGAATATGTCGTCGGAATATTCCGAGGGATACACTTCCTCGGAATATTTCCAAAATTCAAAAAAAAAATTATAAATTTATTTTTTTAAATTGAAATTCAAAAATATAAAATTAAAATTGAAATAGAAAACATATTTAAAATACAAAAAATAATAAAATATTTTTTATAAATAAAAAAATGTTTTATAAATACAAAATTAGTTTTAATAAATATAAATATTTTTATAAATATGAAATCATCTTTTTATAAATACAAAATAGTTTTTATAAATACAAAAAATAATAAAATAGTGTTTATAAATAAAAAAATGTTTTATAAATACATAATTAGTTTTAATAAATATAAATATTTTTATAGATATGAAATCATATTTTTATAAATACAAAATAGTATTTATAAATACAAAAAATAATAAAATAGTGTTTATAAATCAAAAAATGTTTTATAAATACAAAATTAATTTTAAAATATGAAATCATCTTTTATAAATCCAAAAAACGAATTTATATACAAAGAACGTTTTGTATATTTAAAAATAGTTTTTATAAATACAAAAATAAAAAAAATAGTGTTTATAAATCAAAAAAATGTTTTATAAATACAAAATTAGTTTTAATAAATATAAATATTTTTATAAATATGAAATCATCTTTTATAAATCCAAAAATCGAATTTATATACAAAAACGTTTTGTAAAATCGAATTTATATAAATGTTTTGTAAATACAAAATAATAAACAATTTATAAAAAAAATTCTAAATCAATTCAACACAACCAAATCACAATTCTAAACCTATTACACAACAAATCACAATCCTACCCAATCACTCTAACAAAAATCTATCAAAAAACTTCTAAAATCATCAAATCTACTTAAAAACCTAACAAATAGGACCTAAGAGAGTGGGATAAGGTCCTTACATGATTTGTAAAGGAATGGAAAGGATTCGCCGGAGAGATCGTCGCGAGAGAAGGTGGAGAACGCCGGAAGGAGAGAGAGATCGCCGGAGAGGAAGAAGAGAGAAATGGGGAAGAAGAGAGAAATGGGGAAGAAGATGCAGTTCGAGTTTATAAAACCTTGGGTCTGACGGATATTTTCCGTCGGAATTCCCTCAGTATTTTCAATTTCAATTTTCGCGAAATATTTGGCGGCTTGTTTGCCCGGTTAAATGAAAATATTCCGAGGAAATTCCGACGGCCACTTAAATATCCGTCGGAATTTCCTCGGAATATTTTCATTAATTCGAGGAAAAAGAATATTCTGTGCATGTATTTCTATTAATTTATATTGTTCCTCGGAATTTCCTCGGAATATTCCGAGGAAATACCGAGGAACTAGTGTTTGGGGTTTCAAAACATCAATTTTTTTTGTCGTATTTCATTTCTTATACAATTGTAATGCATACCATTGAAGATTCTTTGTATAGATGAGCATAAACCATGAAATAACAAATTTCAAAACGAATTGTAAGTATTCCCTTTACCGTTCATTAAAGTGTATAAGTGTTTCTCTTATGTTGTGGGGATTTCGTTCATACAATCGGAAAAGTGTTTATTATAGGGTAATGAACAAATTTTTGACTTCATAATGAACGTAAGACACTTAATAAGGGTTATATAGGTGTTATTCAAACCGCAAAACGTTGTTTTCGGTTTAAAAACCCTATTTCCTCGGAATTTCCTCGGAATATTCCGAGGGAATTCCGAGGAAACCCTTTTCTTCCTCAGAATTTCCTCGGAATATTCCGAGGAAATTCTGAGGAACTAGTGTTTGGGGTTTCAAAATCTTGAATGTTTTTTTATAAACGGATCGATCGATGTATTTATGTCCAAAAATGCATCGATCGATCACTAAGATGGACCAAAGCGTAACAATGTGATCGATCGATGAGATTATCCCATCGATCGATCAAGGATATCAAGTGTTCCTCGGAATTTCCTCGGAATATTCCGAGGAAATTCTGAGGAACTAGTGTTTGGGGTTTCAAAATCTTGAATGTTTTTTTATAAACGGATCGATCGATGTATTTATGTCCAAAAATGCATCGATCGATCACTATGATGGACCAAAGCGTAACAATGTGATCGATCGATGAGATTATCCCATCGATCGATCAAGGATATCAAGTGTTCCTCGGAATTTCCTCGGAATATTCCGAGGAAATTCTGAGGAACTAGTGTTTGGGGTTTCAAAATCTCGAATGTTTTTTTATAAACGGATCGATCGATGTATTTATGTCCAAAAACGCATCGATCGATCACTATGATGGACCAAAGCGTAACAATGTGATCGATCGATGGGTATATGTCCAAAAACGCATCGATCGATCACTAGTTCGTCGGAATTTCCTCGGAATATTCCGACGGATTGATGTTTCCTCGGAATTCCGTCGGTATATTCCGAGGAAATTCCGAGGAAACCCAAAATTTGGGTTTCCTCGGAATTTCCTCGGAAATTCCTCGGGAAATTCCGAGGATTTCATTTTCCGTCGGAATGTCCGTCAGAATACCGATGTTTTCTTGTAGTGTCATATAAGGTGTGGGAGAACATGATACCAATCTTTTCCTTGGTAGAGAGCATATCTTTACTTGATTTGTTTTTGACTTCCTAACATTTTTTATTCTTGAAACTATTTTCCAATTTGACCCCAAAAAACAATTTTCCAAAACCAATACATAGAAACTAAATAAGTTTGAATGATCTTTGAACGGTGAGGTGCATCTAACATAAGTGTAAGCTTTTTCCCAAAACCTCAATCTTCGGTTTCGCAACGGTAGCGGCCCACTGGCCCTACAGTCTCCGGCGATTATGTCGGTGCTCGTAGCGGTTTTCCCTCTCTCGATTTTCGATCAACATAATTGTGACACCCCGATTTACATAATAAAATGTTACGATAAATAAATAGCTCTGATACCAAATTGTAACACCCCGATTTACATAATAAAATGTTACGATAAATAAATAGCTCTGATACCAAAATGTGGCACCCGCCACTTTCGAAATATAATAAATTGATAAAAGTGGAAATAAAATAATAATACAACTCAAATAATAATAATCTTCATATCATTATATTAAAGTCAATACGATACCAAAAGGTCTAAAAGCCCAACATCGATAACATCCGAAATATAAAATACGACATAAACCGAAAGTCTGAAATAGGAATAACATAAACGATAAAAGTCCAAAGGCCTAAAGGCCCGATAAAGATAAAAGCGGTAAAAATGATAGAAGCCCAAAAGCCCAATAGCACCGGTCCGATAATCATTTCTGCTCGTCGGTCTCACCTGAAAGGGGGAAAGAAGGAGGGGTGAGCAACAGGGGAGTTGCCCAGCGAGGTATGGGATGCTAAACCGCAAACCACAGACTGAGTTCATAGCACTACTAAAATGTAGGCCTAGCTCTAGCATGAAACAAACACGGTGCCTATTACACCACACATAACAATCAATATTCAGCTAGAGGACTAGCCGTTACAACTCATGCACTTAAAGTACATAGCTACTCTCTGCACCACACATCTCCTCATAAGGATATATACATATACTCGAAGTGTCGCTAGTACAGTCTGTCTCTGTACCCCCGCCCATCGTAGCGTCGAATGCAAACGTCTCTGCACCACGCCCCAAACAGTAGCGTCGAAGCTCAAACGTCTCTGAACTCACGCCCATACCACACCGTGGCGTCGAAGCTCAGACGTCTCTGAACTCACGCCCATACCACACCGTAGCGTCGAAGCTCAGACATCTCTGAACTCACGCCCTCATCACATAGTCCCTACTCATAACTATGTATATACATATATATAGCAGTTCTTAGCATCAATCATTTCACACAATCGTTGAATCCTCTATTATCCTAATTCCAGTTAACAATCAATATCAATAATGAACAAGCAAAACTCTCAAATAGACTCGATTCACAAAGACGGATCATATTTCGAAACTAAACTTTCCATAATGGTAGTACTAAACTAGCTCGAGATTTAACGGAATAGCCCTCACCTTAGAAATGAAGAGAAATAGTATATATGACCTCCAGCTGCTCAAATGGACTCCAAATCTGAAATCAGATCGAAATTTCGAGTTAGAACGCCTTTCGAACGGTTTAAAACGGGTATTTACGGAAAAGTCAACTCGCTGGTCAAAGTCAACCCGGTCAAGCTTTGACCAGAAATCGATTTGACTAAACCGACCGGTTTACCCTAACCGAAACGAAATCAATTTAAACCGGTCAAACAAGTGGTTAACCGAGTCAACCGAGTTGACTCACTGAGTTGACTCGGACGAGTTGACCGAGTCACCGGCGAGTTACCGGCGACGGTCAACGGCGGCGACGGCGGATATTCCGGCGGCGGGGGACGGTGGTCCGGCGGTGGCGACGTTTTCCGGCGGCGGCGCGTGTACCTCACGCGCGCAGAGGCGAAACTTCCGGAGGCGCGTGCGGCTTCGTCCGGACTCCGATTGAGGCGTTTTTGGTGGCCACGGATTCGTCTCGACGAGAGGAACATGATGGTAGTCTTGGATTCACGAGATTCATTACGGTTAGAAAGTTATGGTCGATTTACTAAAACGGCCGAAACTTAACTCAAAAACATGGCGGTTTTCGATTACCTTTGGTTGCGGATGATGGTGGTGACGAGCTTGACAACGTCCTGGCGTGTGGTGGCTCCGGCGACGAGCTCAGGTGAGCTTTCTCTCTTCTTCTTCTTCTTCTTCTCTCTCTCTCTCTCTCTCTCTCTCTCTCTCTCTCTCTCTCTCTCTCTCTCTCTCTCTCTCTCTCTCTCTCTCTCTCTCTTCTCTTTTATAGAAGTTGGAGATGGTGAGAAGAAGGTGGAGATGGTGGAAGAGAAGGTGGAAGTGGTGGGGTTGGAGAAAGAAGTGGAGATGGTGGGAGTGGTGGGTCATTACAATTCTCCCCCACTTATAAGGAATTCGTCTCCGAATTCATGTCATAAGCTGACGTGCCCAATGTCATCATAGCAAAACCTCGAATACTAATCTTCGCTCGGCCTTTCAGGTCTCCTCCTGAGTCTTATCTCCCTCCCCAACGAACTCGGACAAACACAGTCGATATTCCCCGAACTGTTTTCTCATGATGATCCAAAATCTTCAATAGATGATAAAGTCCATAAAATATTTATGAACTCACTTGACGTCTACTGCAAAATAATTATAGCGCATTCTCAACTTTTGCAATGCTGTCATATGAACCAAGTCCTAGAAGGCTGATATACTGCTGATAAAGTAATAGCAAGCAACTAATCCAATCTACTCCAGTGAAGGATACAATTCCATGTGTCTCGGTTTAAGCTCCTTTATCTTCTGAGTCTTAGGTCCCTCCTGAAATGTCCTTATTTTAAGGTATGCCCATATGTAGCTCCAAATCCTCACGGTGCTTAGCTGCATAAATCCTCTGACGTCATGGGCTTCCGAAAGCTAATCCTTGAGCATGTCCTTTGCTCTACCGTCTCTTGAACCATTAATAGTTCTAACTCATATTGCTCCCCCACTTTGGTCCAACAAAGTGGTGTACGACCAGACCCACCATAAAACTTCGACGGTGCCATCATAATACTCAAATGATAACAGGTACATCACGATGATTCCTGATCGCTCTCAAACTCTCCATAACAACAAGCTCTCCATAACAACAATCTAAATCTGCTTATCTTTCGGTTAGAAGATCCCCCTAAAAAGACTAAAACTTAACCAAACGCGAACTCACAAAACTATGAAAAGCTCTTAAGTCAAATAAGCTGTGAGGTAACTCACACCAACCACAACCAATCATACACGAGATTCACAAATCTCGAACTATACAAGATAACCACAAAACCACAAATATTAACACAAGCAAGTATGATAAGAACATACCCGCTATCGGCTCAGCTCCCTGGGGATCTCCAACTGTAAACACACGTGGAGCGATGGCTAAACGCTTCGGTGGTGGTGGAAGCGTTGCATTACCCCTCCTCGGACAGTCTCTGAAAATGTGACCAGGCTGGTTACAACCAAAACAGTTCCTAACATCCACTACTGGTGCTGCTGCCGCTGCTGGTGGCGCAACCTGGGCATCAAATAGCCTACTCCGACAAACCCTACTCTTATGTCCCATCTTTCCACAATAAAAGCATTGTATGCTCGGTTTGTCCCATGTCCTCTGTTGTGCCTCTAAATTCCCTCCAAACTTAGGCTGATCTGCCTTGGTGTACTTCTGCTCCTCTGCCAAACCTGCCTCCTGCTCGGCAGCTTTCTCCACCAAGTCTCCCAATTTGTGATAAGTGGCGACACGGCACCTGTTACGAATCTCTACTCGCATCCCATTCAAAAATTTCCTCATCAGGTCTTCCTCTAAAATGCCCTCTCCAGCAAACCTGCGAAGTTGGTTAAACACAACCTCATACTTCCTGATAGACATCTTACCCTGACTTACATGCTCGAACTCGCATTTCTTCCTATCCATAGCTTCCTTCGGAAAGTATTTCTTATCAAACTCTCGGATGAAGTCTGCGAAGGTAAGCCTCTCTGGCCCAAAGTGACTCAATCGTATTCCCTCCCACCATATAAGAGCATCTCCACGAAGGTACTGCATAGTCAATCTGAGCGACAACTCTGGTGGAAACTCAATAATCTCCAGCTTCCGCTGTAAGGCTAACTTCCAATCATGTGCAGCTACAGCATCCACTGTTCCGCTAAAATGCTCCATCTCCATGTTTCTCATCTGACATGTCAGCCTGTAGAACCTCTCATCATAAACCGGGTAAACACGAGGTCGCGGTGGTGGTGGCGGTAGATCCTGAACACCATGAGCAAACTGCTGAACTGGACCCTGCTGATCCTGTTGGACCTGAACCAGTGGAACTTGCTGAACCCGAATCTGCGGACCCTGCTGCACCTGAACCTGAGGACCCTGCTGAACGGCAGCCATCTGACGAGCAACCTCCTGAGCAGCTACTCGGGCGGCCTCCTGAGCGGCCTGCCTGGCTGCCTCCTGGGCAATCTGCTGAAGTGCCTCCTGAGCGGCCTGTCTAGCGGCATCCTGAACCATCTGTCTCAATGCATCCTGATCAACTGGTGGAGCCGCGGGTGGTGGAACTGCGGGCTGCTCATGCTCATCTACATTGTCTCTAACGGCTCTGGCGGTCTGGGCACGGGTGGTTCTTCTCCTTGGCGGCATCTAAAAGGAAAGCGAAAAGTTAACTTACGCTGAACTTTGTATACCAACATTTAAGGAGAAGTGATATCGAACGGAAAGGTGCTATTTATTTTTATTTTCAAAATTCCCAAATCCACGAAAATATTTTGAAATCGTTTAAAACCGTCAAAACCGAATAAAACCAGGTCTCCAAAAATCGCCATCCCGGGTCGGAGCCGGGACGGAACCCGCTCTGATACCAAAATGTGACACCCCGATTTACATAATAAAATGTTACGATAAATAAATAGCTCTGATACCAAATTGTGACACCCCGATTTACATAATAAAATGTTACGATAAATAAATAGCTCTGATACCAAAATGTGGCACCCGCCACTTTCGAAATATAATAAATTGATAAAAGTGGAAATAAAATAATAATACAACTCAAATAATAATAATCTTCATATCATTATATAAAAGTCAATACGATACCAAAAGGCCTAAAAGCCCAACATCGATAACATCCGAAATATAAAATACGACATAAGCCGAAAGTCTGAAATAGGAATAACATAAACGATAAAAGTCCAAAGGCCTAAAGGCCCAATAAAGATAAAAGCGGTAAAAATGATAGAAGCCCAAAAGCCCAATAGCACCGGTCCGATAATCATTTCTGGTCGTCGGTCTCACCTGAAAGGGGGAAAGAAGGAGGGGTGAGCAACAGGGGAGTTGCCCAGCGAGGTATGGGATGCTAAACCGCAAACCACAGACTGATTTCATAGCACTACTAAAATGTAGGCCTAGCTCTAGCATGAAACAAACACGGTGCCTATTACACCACACATAACAATCAATATTCGGCTAGAGGACTAGCCGTTACAACTCATGCACTTAAAGTACATAGCTACTCTCTGCACCACACATCTCCTCATAAGGATATATACATATACTCGAAGCGTCGCTAGTACAGTCTGTCTCTGTACCCCCGCCCATCGTAGCGTCGAATGCAAACGTCTCTGCACCACGCCCCAAACAGTAGCGTCGAAGCTCAAACATCTCTGAACTCACGCCCATACCACACCGTGGCGTCGAAGCTCAGACGTCTCTGAACTCACGCCCATACCACACCGTAGCGTCGAAGCTCAGACATCTCTGAACTCACGCCCTCATCACATAGTCCCTACTCATAACTATGTATATACATATATATAGCAGTTCTTAGCATCAATCATTTCACACAATCGTTGAATCCTCTATTATCCTAATTCCAGTTAACAATCAATATCAATAATGAACAAGCAAGACTCTCAAATAGACTCGATTCACAAAGACGGATCATGTTTCGAAACTAAACTTTCCATAATGGTCGTACTAAACTAGCTCAGGATTTAACGGAATAGCCCTCACCTTAGCAATGAAGAGAAGTGTTATATATGACCTCCAGCTGCTCAAATGGACTCCAAATCTGAAATCAGATCGAAATTTCGAGTCAGAACGCCATTCGAACGGTTTAAAACGGGTATTTACGGAAAAGTCAACTCGCTGGTCAAAGTCAACCCGGTCAAGCTTTGACCAGAAATCGATTTGACTAAACCGACCGGTTTACCCTAACCGAAACGAAATCAATTTAAACCGGTCAAACCAGTGGTTAACCGAGTCAACCGAGTTGACTCACTGAGTTGACTCACTGAGTTGACTCGAACGAGTTGACCGAGTCACCGGCGAGTTACCGGCGACGGTCAACGGCGGCGACGGCGGATATTCCGGCGGCGGGGGACGGTGGTCCGGCTCACGGTATATATGGGTATTTGGGTAAAAAAAAACTTTTTACATGAATCTATGGGCAACTTAATTTTTTTTTTAAATTGAACCCCTTTCTAACATTATTTTTTGTTAAAAATTGCTTGGGCCCTGGAGCACACACCCCTTGTCCCATACCCTAAGCCGGCCATGGGTGCTCATCGGAGAGAACATCTATAACGCTCCGACCGTCCACGGCTAATGGGCCACCCACGCCCGTTCTCTCGGCCCGTGGGCCTCATCCCATCCGACGGTCGGTCCGTTAATTTCTGAAGGCTCGAAATCATTGTTTACTGACCCTGCAATCACCACCCGACCTTTTCCATAGGTAGCCAAATCAATTCTCTTAAACCTTTCCATATATCACAACCCGGGATGTTACAATTCACCCCCTCTCACAGAACGCAACGTCCTCGTTGCGCCCACGACAGGTCTCAAGACGTCTCTCGGGTCGGAACCGAGATGGCTAACCTGGCTCTGATACCACTTATAACGCCCCGACCGTCCACGGCTAATGGGCCACCCACGCCCGTTCTCTCGGTCCGTGGGCCCCATCCCATCCGACGGTCGGTCCGTTAATTTCTGAAGGCTCGAAATTATTGTTTACTGACCCTGCAATCACCACCCGACCTTTTCCCATGCTTTGGCCTCACTCGCACGCTATCGCGAATCACTTCCCGATAGGTCACTCATCCTTCTACTACTCCAACTCAAGCACGCTTAACTCTGAAGTTATTTCAGGATGTGCTCCGGAAAAGGTAAGTCAACTTTGGTGACATAGGTAGCTAAATCAATTCTCTTAATCTTTTCCATATATCACAACCCGGAATGTTACAACATCTTGCTCCTCGGTCTTTCTTTTCCATGGCCTTATTTATGTTGTTGTGATATCTTACGATTTAGATTAAGCATTCTCTTTTTGTAATTTAGTAATTGCTGTTTTTCCGGTGTACCCATTGGTTCCTCTGTAATGATATTCATTTTTGGGTTAAAATTCTAATGAAGATAAATTATTATTTTCTAAATTGATTCATTAATTAGTAACTAATCGCTCAAATATTAATAAAAATAATATGGATTGACACACTATATGGAGAAAGCACATTTTAGTATTATACAGTGTAGATGACATACCACCTTAACACAAAAGGTTGAATGAACAATTAGTTAATTATTTCAATAAAAATTATTTGTGTGTGAAAAGAAT
This sequence comes from Brassica napus, assembly GCF_020379485.1. Taxonomy (NCBI): domain Eukaryota; kingdom Viridiplantae; phylum Streptophyta; class Magnoliopsida; order Brassicales; family Brassicaceae; genus Brassica; species Brassica napus. Next base: position 8,606,915 of record NC_063452.1, read on the forward strand.
ACGATTTTGTCAAACAATGACGATTCGTGGGATGCAAATGTTCCAGAACATGGCATCCTCATACAGTATCATAACGACGAGAGGAAACTTGTCTGACGTATTTGCTTACCAGTTTTTTTTTTTTTAATCTACTGGTAACTACGGAAAATACTCTGTCGCATGTCGTGTTCTACATGAACATTAAATCTTCTACGTTACTTTGTAATTTAGTAGTCGCTAATTACGGACTTGGGCCACTGTTTTACTGTAATACATGATTTTCTTTTTTAGTTTTTTATTAGGTCTGGATATTCAGATTTTCGGATAAAATTTGGATCGGTTTATTTTGGATTTAGGTTTTTTTTGGAACTTAAACATTTGAATCCAACTAGGCATAAGTTCTAGATTCAGGTCTGGATCAGTTCTTTTTGGCTACAAGCCGGTTAAAATCTGGTACGTAATAAATCTGGACTGGTTTATTTAAGATCCAAAAATATTCGAAGTATCCAAATCCCATCAAAATTTAGATGATAATCATCACATTATCTAAAATAATTTAAAATAACTAAAAATAAACTAGTAATTAAAATTAAATATTTTTAACTCAAAATTTGACACTTAAAATCATCTTACTTCAAATATTATAAAAATACTTCAAATATTATAAAAATAATAATGAAAAGCATAAACAAAAATATATTACTACTAAATTAAAAATTAAAATAAAGAAAATAAAATAGATAGAGTCATAATTTTAGATATTTATGTTTTAAATCAGATAAGAATCAGTTCTTATCAGATCGGATCTATCCGGATTGGATTTATTCGATTCGATTCTTTTCGAGTTTGGTTTTTTGGAGTATAAAAATTTTAGACCCAAATAGATTTTTGTATATTTTAAATTTGATTTTGGGTCAGGTATTTAATTCAGATTTTTGAGTCTAAGTGAAATGCCCAAATCTAGTTTTTACGTAGAAGATTTCACTAAACGCGTTGATCCTAATTCCTACGTGGTATCAGGCGACACATATTTTTAAAATGAAAAGAGATTCCGCGGATATTATTAGCATTCTGATTATCGCCAATACGCCATATTAAGCAACTAATTATACAACATTTATACTTATCATTTACAACCCATTAATCTCTGGATTTTGCACTATTAATTACGATTAAAAAAAACTTAATGCATTGGTTAAACTCGATCACCGAGACAACTCGCTACCAGCACTGATCAGTTTCCCAATTCCCTCCGACGCAACTGTCGAATCCAGAAACACCGGCACTCAACGGCCGGCTCCGACGAAGGATCCTCCGATCGTAAACGGCGCGTTTCTCGGGGTCAGAGAGCGTGCAGTACGCGGCGTGGATCTTCACAAACTCGCCCGCCGACCGACCGTTTCCCGCCACGTCGGGATGGCAGATCCTGGCCAGCCGCCGGTAAGCCGATTTGATCTCCTGGCTCGTCGAGCCGACGGGGATTTCGAGGATCTCGTAGAGAGACGCTGCCGCCGACAATCGCTGCGGGATCTGACGCCTTGGTGGATCGTCGGCGCATGTGTAGCGGGAAGAGGCGGTGGTGGTGGCAGTGGCAGAAAGAGACGGCGAGGGCCGGGAAGTTCGAGACGGTGGTGAGAGCGAGGGAGGAGAAGAGGAGAGAAAGGGAGGAGCGAAGAAGGTTGGAGAAGAAGAGAGCATCGTGAAACGACGGCGTTTGCGGTTTTCTATTTTTAGTTCCGATATGATGGGATGTGCAGTGTGATTGTGTGGAGAAGAGAGTTTTAATTTATAGGCGAAGAGGTGATTACTATTAGTTTATTAACTTAATTGCTAATTTAGCCATTTGTGAATGCGATTAAAGATTCTTGTCGGGTTAAGTTAAGTTGAGTTGGGTCAGGTGGGGTCGTTTTGGATCACGGAAGCTGAGTCAGACGAAATAGCTTATCTTGTTGGAAATTTTGTCGGAGATGCGATAAGAATAAAATCTGGCTGGCTCCTAAACAGAAAAAAAAATTAATCTGGCATTTTTTTTTTTCAATGAATAATTCATTATAATGTTTGAAATCAACAGACTTGGAAACAAAACAAAAGAGAGAGAAGAGAAAAGCAAACACAACATCAGTAGATGCTATAAGGAATAACTTCCAACAAAAGGAAGAGAAAGATCAAAGCGAGGTCTTCATCTGCAACTAGGAAGATACGACCATACGACTTTATCAGGAAAGGTTGTCGTTCCTAGCTTCCGATAGTAGAAGATAAGATAACCAAAGTGGACCACCCTTCGCAACATAGGATCGAAATCGGCGATCCTTTGTTACACTCGTAGCAATATCCACAGCCAAAGAGTTGACTCCAAGCGAAACATCCAGCAACTGACACTGATCAAAGGAGTGCATGGAGCGTAAAATATGTGAGATTACGAGAGCTGCATTAGGGTAGGACTGAGGGTTCAGGAGAGCATCTAGAGTCTGTGGCGAAGAGATCTCAAGGATCACTCTCTTAACACGAAGATCAAGAAGTGCACTAACTGCCCATCCCAGCGAGTATAAACTAGCTTCAAATGCCGATGGAGCCAAAGGGAAAGCTCTTCTACTATGGAAAAGTGGTAAGCCAGAGGAATCCCTCGCAATCCAGGCCGCACCAAAAAATTGTGATGAACTTGTCCAAGAGGATGCTACATTACATTTAACAGAACCCACTGGTGGTTTTTGCCACTTCAAACTCACAACAGTATTAGAGGAAGAGGTAGAGGGAGAATCAGAGCTGAGAAGCTGGGAAGATAACCATATAGCAGACTCCTCCGAGGCTTTGTTAAAGATTGATGAGCCACTGTATTGAACCTGTTCAAAGCAAAAGGAATTGCGGGCCTTCCATATGTGCCATAGAATCCAGGGGAATGAAAGGCGAGAAGCGTTCTCCGGGGGAAGCTTTTTGCTTACAAACATCAAGTGGTAAAAATTTAACCATACCGACGACCTAGAGAAACCACCAGGAGGAAGCGGGAATTGTGATAGAGACCACGCCTCCTTTGCAGCCTCACAATGAAAGAGAACATGAGAGATTGTCTCTTCACATAACCCGCACCTAGGACATGTCGTGTCTAACAAGATACCGCGAGATCGTAGTCTTTCTTTGACCGCTAAAGCTCCCGACAATACACGCCACATGAAATGCCTGATCTTAGGAGAGGTATGGGTTTTCCAAAGATCTTTCCATAGTTTGTGCTCAATAGGGGGAAGACCCGGAGATGGAGGAGCTTGTAACCTCTCCAATGTCTCAGCTAGCTTGTATCCACTTTTAGAATTATAGAAACCAGATTTTGAGAGGCCCCAGACTTTGACATCTTGAGATGAGAGGTATAATCCCGTATTCAAGACCAAATCAACGTCTTCTTCCGCAATAACTTCCCTAACTCTTGGGATGTTCCATGATCCGTCAATAGGGTTGATCAGGTCACTAACCGAGAGAGTGAGATCCACAACAGCATCCTGGCGATATTGAGGAGGACGAGGAACCTCAGTCTTGATCCAGCTATCAATCCAGACACGAGTACTCTCTCCATTCCCGATCTTCTGCAAAAGACCCTGAGAGAAGAGCTCTCTACCATGAAGAATACTGCGCCAGGCATAGGAGGGTCTTGTGCCAACGCTACATTCCAAAAAGGAAGATCGAGCAAAGTAGCGTTGTTGTAAGATCCGAGCCAGAAGGGAAGTGGGGTTCGACCATATTCTCCAAGCTTGTTTCGCAAGGAGAGACTGGTTGAACTGTTCAATATCTCGAAACCCTAAACCACCAAGCTCTTTGTCTTTACACAGTGACTTCCAAGCAACCCAAGAGATTTTCTTTTTGTTATTCCCCGAGCTCCACCAAAACTCCCTCATAACGCTAGTTATCTTTTCACACACATCCTTAGGAAGCTTAAAGCAGGACATCGCATAGATAGGCAGAGCCATTGCACTGATTTCAGCAAGATTTCCTTTCCACCTTGAGAGAGAGTTTTAGCAAACCAGCCATGTAACCTCCCTTGGAGCTTTTCCTTGATAAAATTTAAAAGCTTTATCTTAGAGCCACTGAAGCATTCAGGTAATCCGAGGTAAGAGCCATCGCCACCTTCTTTTTCGATACCTAGAATCCTTTTAATTTCTGCTTTCGAATTCTCTGGTACCTTAGCTCCGAAGATCACCGATGACTTTTGAAGGTTGATAATCTGTCCCGAAGCATCACCGTAGGCTTTCAAACACACCATGATCTCTTTAGCCTCTGTTACATTCGCATTACACAGGAGAAGACTGTCGTCAGCAAATAGGAGATGATGAACCGAAGGGCAAGAAGCAAATAGCTTAATGCCATTAATGCTTCCAGAAGCTTCAACGGAATTAAGACAAGAGACGAGGGCTTCTGCACATAGAATGAACAAGAATGGCGATAAGGGGTCGCCTTGCCTAATACCTCTCTCCAGTCTGATGAAGCCATGAGACGTACCATTAAGTAGAATAGAGAATGAAACCGTGGTCACACAAGCCATGATCCATCTAATCCACACTCTATCAAAACCCATTTTTTCCAACAGTATCTCGAGAAAACTCCATTCAACCCGATCATAAGCTTTCGACATATCGGTTTTAATGGCCATGCATTCCTCTGAGACCTTAGGATTAGTACGGAGACCATGCACCATCTCGTGGGCAATAAGGATGTTATCGGAGATCAGTCTACCAGCCACAAAGGCTCCTTGAGTCTCTGAAATAAGGAGAGGCATAATGGTTTTCAAACGATTATATAAAATCTTTGAAATGATTTTATACTGAACCGAACACAAGCTTATGGGCCGAAGGTCTTTCATGCTTGATGGTTTTGGAATCTTAGGGAGAAGGCTGAGTTGGGTATGGTTCCAGCCTTCAGGCATGATAGATGAATTGAAAAACTGAGTGATTTCAGCCGTTAGTTGAGGTCCCACAATGTGCCAGAATTTTTGATAGAAGATCCCAGTAAGACCGTCCTCTCCTGGAGCGCTGCTCCCCTTCACACTGAAAGCCGCTTTCCTGATCTCCTCAGCCGAGACAGGCTCTGTTAGCTTCTGGTTCATATCCTCTGTGACACGTCCTTGGAAATCCATGAACAGAGATTCTATGTCAAAAGGGTTAGAGCTTCTGAAGAGGTCACGATAGTACTCTACTGTGATGTTCCCTTTTGATCCCTCTGTAAAATGTTCGTGTCCAAGCTCATCCAGAAGCATAAGGATGCGGTTTTGAAGTCTTTTTCCTTTCACTGAATTGTGGGAAAACTTCGTGTTACGATCCCCAAACCTCAACCATTCCTCTCTGCATTTCTGTCTCCAATAGGTCTCTTCTTCTTTCAAGGCATCAGCTAACTCCACTTTTAACTTCTTCATGAAGTAAAAACAGGGGAAACGTTTAGAGACTTCTTTCTCTAGTTCGGCCTGTAAGCGGGAGATCTTTGTTTTAGAATTGACATCCGCTGTTTTCTTCCAACGCAAGATACCTCTCCTACAGCGACCAATACGATCCATAGTGTTACTCGTATCATCCTCTCCTAAACCCCAACTCTTTTTCACAACCTCCTCAAAACAAGCTTTATTAATGAACCGTTTATCAAAGAAGAAGCGGTTCCGACTGGGATCATCTTTCTCTAAGGCAAAACAGATTCTGATAGGACGATGATCAGATGCCCATAGTTCCAAATACTCCATGTTAGAACGAGGAAAGAGTGAGAACCATTCATTGTTCCCAAAGCTACGGTCTAACCGACATTGTACCCACACATTGTCTCTCTTGCCGGCCCATGAAAGCCAATTCCCAGAGAAACGTAGTTCTCTAATTTTGCAATTTTCTGCCATATTTCTAAAGTTCCAAAAACTGGCATCACTGCGAACAACACCCCCAAGCTTTTCTTCATTGGACATCAATTCATTAAAATCACCCGCGAGTATCCAAGCTTCATCGCGAACCAAACCAATATCCACCAGACGATCCCATACTTCTTGTCTTTTTGCCGTCACCGGATCACCATACACACAAGTTAGGAAGAACTTAATCGACCCCAACTTGACTTCCATATCGATAATTCTTTTGTCACTAGATAAAACTGAAACCGAGTAGCTATCTTTCCACATGACAGCCAGACCACCACTAAGACCAACTGGCTCCACCGTAAATAAATGATCATAACCCAAACTTTGCTGCAAACCCTTAACGTAAACATCCTTCTGCTTTGTTTCCATAAGAAATAAAAAATCTGGGAAATACTTCCTCCTGAAGACCCGGAGTTGTTGAACAGTTTCAGAGCTACCTGCTCCTTGACAGTTCCAGCTGAAGATGCTCATTGGGATGGCAGCGGCTTCAATACGGAAGCCACCGAAGAGTTTGTGTGTTTTGGGGTTTTGTTGTCCGAGAATTGAACAGAGGAAGACTGTTTCCTTTTCGAACTTGAGACTAACGGCTGAGTAGAAACCTCTGGAGTAGCTGAGGCTAACGTAATGGGCTCTTTGGACGCCAGCTTTCTTTTCCATGAGGAAGGGCGTTTTCTTAAACTCTTGCTCGCACCTGAATTTCCAGTGACTCGCCCTCCCGAAGAAGGGCCAAGCTGAAAACCCGACAGGGTCTTCACAGGCGCAGAGAAAGTAACAGAGTTAGTATCAGAACACTCTTCTTCTTCCCCATTAACTTCCAGAGTTTTCGTCAAAGGTTCTAAGAGACGCAAAGATTTCTCCTTTCTTGCCATCTCAGTGGGGCCAACAGGGTAATGATAAACATGTCCCTTCCCTTTGTCAAGCTCAGTTGTGATTCTAGCCAAACGAAGAGATGATTCCCTAGCATTCTCAGCAATACCTTGTCGTACACGTTCAATCCGAGCTCTTCTTTCAGTCTCATCAGCATGAGAGATGTATAGCATAGCCATCTTCTGTTCCTCAGGAGAGAGTTCAGGAAACATGGGGGGGAAACCCGGTGGGCCCTCCAGCTGAGAAGCCTGTGAAAGGGGCGTAGCTACCACCAGACTTGAGGCGTTCATCATAGAAGAATGACGAGAACCCTCGCGAGGCTTTACAGAGCTAGGGCCCTTACGGAGAAGAGGGCATCTGAGCTTCTCATGAGTTAGGCGAAGGCAATGGAAGCATCTCTTATGTATTTTCTCATACTCGAACTCAATATTAGCAATACCCCCAGTGCGAATGGATAACTGACTTGATGCTTTGGCTGGATTCTCCACATTAAAAGTCACTTTCGCTCGAATGTAGTCCTTGAAATGAGAGACTTTGGGGTCATAAGCAATCACCTCCACTTTCCCCACTTCAGACGCCAAACGATGCATCGTATCAGTGGTAAAATGATTCGCCGGAATGTTTCTGATGCGAATCCATATCTCCATTGTACTAAGAAAGTTCTCAGGCGGTGTTGCAGTCCATCTCTCTAAGGCCATAGCCCAGTGATTGTAAGACCATGGGCGATCTTTCAAAACAGTTTGGAGATCTTCCTCTCTCTGAAAGATGAACTGAAAACGATCTCTTGAAAGCGCAATACCTCTTACCCTTCCAAAGACTCTCCAAGCTGTGGGCATGTATTCAATCATACGAGCCATGTTCTGGCACTCCGGGTTCAACAAGCGACCAAGCAGGCTCGTCGTATTCTCAACACATACAGTAAACTGAGGATCATCCGGCAACACCAGGGGAGCTTCATCCTCAATGGACATGGCGCTAATAGCTTTGTGTAGCAGTTCAGCCATGACGGAGGCGGAGATGTGTTTGTGTGCGACGGAGGAAGAAAACAAAGGCACAATCGTAGGAAGCAAGTCAAGCGTAATTGACGTAATATAACCATGATAAGGGGAAAATTCTGATACGATTTTAAAAGATATCATGGGAAAAGGAAAGTAATCACTGTCGAAAAATAAGTAAAGGAAAGTCCCAAAAGAAGAAAGGAAATTAGCGGGATTTGTAATTAAAGAGATGATTTAAAAAAAAAGAAATTTAAGGTAATAGCCAAAAATAGACCGTAGCTGACTCGCCGGAAAGAGGAAAACACTCAAAGAAAAAGGCCTAGAAAAGACTAAAAAGGAAAGAAGAGAAACCAAAGCGATTCACCGGAAATCGCCTAGCTAGAGAGATTCGAGTTTGTAAAAAAGCATTCATAAATCACGTATATTCAATTAATCTGGCATTAGTCAGTCTAGCATACTCTTCATTTAATTGACACTCCTAAAGTGGTTAAAGTCTGTTCTACCCTTATTTAATCTAACCAATCAGGTGATGTTGTCTTGTTTATACTCAGTTGGTCTCTCTTCTTTAGAACATGTTTAATGGGGGTTTTTAGAATGAGGTTCTTAGCGGAATATAAGAATCTGTCTCTTAACTTTTAATTAAAAAAACTAAGAACCGATTCTTAAATAACTAAGAACCCCGCCCTAAAACCCCCTCATTAAACATGCTCTTACTCTCTTCTCGGATTCAGCATTTTATTTCTCTCTCTTTCCGAACACTATTGCTGCGGAGGTTTTTTACATTAGATTCAATTTGTACCCAATGTTACGTTAAACAATTTTTGGTAAATTTTAAGTGTACATTCATACCTGAAACCAAAGTAAGCACTATATGTGAATAAAACTCTACGTTAAGCACTGCATGTTTCCTAATTGATTCAATTCGTTTCTTAGCACAAAGGGTATTACTTGGTACAACTATATCGGTACAACTGGTATAGCTGATTATTTCTAAAACTGTAAAACTTGTATTATTAGAATAGTAAAACAGTATAAACGAGGAAAATTGTGATATTACAAAAGTTATATAGTTCATGAAAATAAACATTATACTAGATGGTTAAAATAAGCATCTTTTATCATGATATTAGATGTAATTAAATAAGTGTTATATTAAATGTAATAAGATGATTATATTACAATAATCATGATATTACAAAACTTATATGGTTCATGAATATAAGCATGAAAACAAGCATTATATTCTCTCATTAACGAAATGATGATATTACAAAAAAATATTTCATAAATGAAATGATGATTTTACAACAAGAGACGAGTTACGAAGAGAGAAGTTAAAATCGAAGAGTTTAACTGATTGCGACTGTATATAACTTGGTTGGTATATGATGATCGATCGTATAAATGATAATATGATAGTAGAAAACTTATATATTTCATGAAATTGATTGAGTATTTTATTAGATGGTTAGAATTAGAATAGAAATGATTATAGGAAACCAAATATAATAAGAGTATTTTATTTGATGGTTGGAATATTGTTTTTATTAATTTGTAATATGTGAAACATTGAATTCGAAAAGTAAAACTTGAAATTCAAAATTTGTTTTTACGAAATTCCAACCAGTTTTGCCTCCCCATTTTAAAAACACACGTGGAGTCATGTCATTAATGTTAAGGGTTTTCTTATTTCTACAATCCTTTCGATATCTCAAGTGACCCCATTTTCCCTCATCTCACTTCTCTCTCTATCTCTCTCTCTCTATATATATATATATATATATATATTTGCATAATGACCAGTCGGTCTAGTTTCTGTTCCAGTAGTGGTGGATGGACAAGAGTCAGAACTCATGGGATCCCTATTAGGTGTAGCTGAGGCGAGGGGTTTGTGGATCTCATCTCCAAATCCGATCCTAACCCTTACCGCCAATATTATCGTTGTCGATATGCGGTGAAATGTAAAAACCTTCAACTTTAGTTATTAGGGTATAAAAATCTCTAAACCGACATTATTTTTCTATTTTGTTTGTGGCTTATGAACGACAGTCATCTCTTCAAATGGGTCGATGATGCATTGACGGATGAGATACGACGGTTGGACAACCAAGTTCATGTGGTACAAGAAGAACTTAAACGCATCAAAGCGACCAAGAGAACTGAAGGACCCTATAATGGAAGGATAGTTGTAGGTTGTTGTTTAGTTCATATTGTCTTAGCTCTAGGGATTTGGTCGTACAAGTAATATGAACTTCTATCAAATTAATGGAATTTATGAGTTTCTGAATGTTACACCCGTTTAGTGAAACTTAGTGAAACTGGTAAAATTTGAAAGAACACATTGAAATGGAGGAACAAATTGTTAGCCAATGAAAAAATTGTTAGTCAAATTCAAATCAAATTGTTAGACCACTCTTTTGAGAGTAAAACACGAAGCCGTCCAGTCCATGATATGTTTGAGTTGTATGGTTTTATAACTGCGTGAAACTTAGTGAAACCGGAAAATTTTAAAAAATAGAGATTCAACATGTTTGCTTGTTGCAACATATTTGTGATTATTTTCGTACGTTATAACATATTTGTGATTCAAATCGAAAACAAATAAATTATATTAGAAATTGTGATACTTTTTTTTTGAAATAAAAAAAGGAGAAATTGTGATACTTGTTTGATTGTTAACTAGTATTACCTTATACATTTATGGCTTTTATCTTAACATTGACTAAGGCTGGGACGGATCCGGATATCCGGGAAATTTAGGGTATCCGGATCCGGATCCGTCGGATCCGTGGATTTAATATCCGGATCCGGATTCGTGGTTTCCGGATATCCGGATTTCGGATATCTGTCTCTATATTCTATTATCCGGATTTCGGATATCTGTCTATATATTCTATTATCCGCGGATATCCGGATCCGGATCCGGATCCGCAAAAATAATTAAAAATAATAATTTTTTTTAAAAAACTAAAATTTTAAAAATAATACATAAATGAAATATTTATACAAGATTTATAAATATATATATATGTCTATAATATTGTAAAAACTAAAATATAATATTACAAAATTAATTTATGTATAAATATTATTATATAAAGTATAAATATTAATGAAATTTAAAAAGTTAATGTGTTTTAAAAGTACGGATCCGGATCCGGATATCCGGACCTAAAAATTAAGATATCCGGATCCGGATCCGGTTTGGACGGATCCAAGATTTTACTATCCGGATTCGGATCCGGGCACCCCGGATATCCTATTTTCGGAGCGGATCCGGAGCGGATCTCGGATCGAATCCGAATCTCGGATAATAAGTCTCAGGCCTAACATTGACCTTCTGCTATTATAAAAGAAATATAATTACATGGTTAGACGAGATATGATTGTATAAAGCTGAATTTAAGTGGTATAACCATAAAATAATTTTCTTGAATCCAGTACAACTAATAAAAAAAAAATAATCGGAAAGTGAAACTTCGAAGATGTTTGTAAATCTGCAAACTTAGTGAAATTTGTACAATTGGGAGGAAAATTGAAAATTTTGAATTGGCGCCAGAAAAAAAAACCCAAATTTAGACTCTCTCTCCTTCCCAGTCATCTTCAGTTCAATTCATTTCATCTCGTTTCCTTCTCTCTCTTAAAGGGTTCTCTCTCCATCTCTCTTCAAGTATACACAAACCGAGATCAGAAAATAATTTGCGGCATGGATTCACTGGATGAGATAATCTGACTAACTTTGATTCCTTTAAGATTTTGTTCCTTAAAAGGGGATATAACAAAGTTTTGGGTTTTACTTGCAGAATGTTTCCCAAGCATGGGTTACTGGTTACCCGGAAGAAATGCATCTTCTATTCGGATCTTAACTGTTTCATTCGTTAAAGCAATTATGTCTCAGTTTTACTGTTCTTAACACCAAATGGAATTGATATTTGATCAGTTCTACCAAAGGTCCAAAACAAACCCGGGTTTTCCTTTACTGGTCCTCTCTCTCTCTCTCTCTCTCCTCTCTCTCAAGAGACTCCAGATCTCGCTCTCTCTCTCTCTGCTCGAGAGAGAGAGATCTCTCTCTCTGAGAGAGATCGAGAGAGAGAGATAGAGCTCTCTCTCTCGAGAGAGCTCTCTCTCTCTCTCTCTCTCTCTCTCTCTCTCTCTCTCTCTCTCTCTCTCTCTCTCTCTCTCTCTCTCTCTCTCTCTCTCTCTCTCTCTCTCTCTCTCTCTCTCTCTCTCTCTCTCTCTCTCTCTCTCTCTCTCTCTCTCTCTCTCTCTCTCTCTCTCTCTCTCTCTCTCTCTCTCAATAGTCCCCACTTCAAACCTAATTATGATCATTATAATTAATTTCTAAACACTAGATAAAGTATTCAAACATGGGTTGGCCTTTGCGTGTGCCATCTCTCTCGGAGACTAATACCTAATAAGTAATAAGTGCTCTTTTCACATTCTAATAAAACAAGCCAAGTACAACGAATTTTTCTGTTCATGTCTGCTTCTGTGCTAAATGCAATGCATTGATTGCGAAAAAGAAGCTAAATACAATGAATTTTTCTGTTCATAATATCGAATTTATTCTGTCTGCCTCTGAGCTAATCTTCATTTCCATGTCAAAAGATGAGAACGTGCAACACTCTTGGCCCCAATATATTTCACACGTTTATTTATATGAAGATTTCTTTGCAACTGATTATAAAATTTATGAAAATATGTGACAACAATATATGAAGACGTACATGATTTTGATTGTCTTTCCTCTCCAACACCACAAACTCCTTGACTTAACACTTGTAATTCTTAAAAGTCTACAAAACTCATGAAGACTGATTGCCCCATCATTGTCAATATCTGCTTCTTCAAAGTCAATATGCATGCAAAAGAAAAACTTTTTTAACACGTGTATCTGCTTGGTTCCACTACTTTCAGTATAAGGCAAATTTATGTCGAGCAACGAGTTTCATTTCAAATTACTTTTACGTGATCAAAACCGACTATGTTGTTTTCTGGGATATAACGTTCTTCCGCCGGCTATGTTTCTTTTTTGGGCTTTTGTAAAATTCTGGATGCTTTGATAATATACTTCAGATGAAAAAAAGATGATCAATACCGGCTCTGCCTATATATATCTCGGTTGGTCAAGCCTTGGTGGTAGACTCCTTGGACAGAGCTTAAAACCAAATTTATGATTATGCACTCATTCAAATAGCCGTTCGTACGAGCTTGTGATTATGCATTTATGCTCAAGCTCTAAACGACCTGTGCATGCCATAAACTAGTAGACAAGCTTGTATTTTTACACAGCTTGATCATAAGGTTATACACAGAAAATATACTCATCACTACATTGAATATAGTGATGTTATAAGTTAACTATGTGATGCAGCATCGGATACACCTTTGGCGCCAACATCATAAGTTTGAATAATACTTTAACTTTATCGATTTAGGATTTGGTTTTAGTTTTATTTCTTTTAAAAGATAATGATGCTTTATTTCCTTATTGCTTTAATCTTAAGTTTCCTATTTTCTTAGGGTTTGTCAAAGGGAATAGCTATATAAATTTGATTTTATAATAGAAGAGCTTTGTTTTTATCCCTTGTTTAGATTCGATTAAATTCATCAAAACAGGAAGTTGGTCTCAAGAACTTATCGAAAGAAACTCTTGATCGAACCAAAAACAGGTCTCGAAGAACCCTAAATTCTTAGATCGACCGTTCACCCATTCGTACGCTGCGCCAGGTTGGTATCAGAGCCCTGCTACGCTCCGAAACTTTCTCAACCGCTACGATGGTCCGTAAGACTCGTGCTCAGCAATACGCTGATAACGATGACGACGATATCCCCACTACTCGACAATCTATCATCGACCTCCAGTCACAAATCACTCATCTTGTTGATGCTGTTGCCGCTTTGACAACTCAACAAAACACTGCTGCTCAATGTCACCATCGCAATGACCAAGTCTCGCTACACAACGATTCCGATGACGACAACAACAACCCCTTCGCTCCGGTAAGACAACAACGACCTCGCCGTCGCAACCACAACGCATATGAATCAGATTCCGACAATGAACATGATGATTCTTCATGGAAAAAAGCTTTTAAGCTTGAGATACCCGAGTTCAAAGGCTCCATCGTCGCAGAAGATTTATTGGATTGGCTTGTGACAGTTGATGAGATACTCGAATTCAAAGATATTCCACTCGATCGCTGTGTTCCCATGATTGCAACACGATTTCGCGACGGCGCTGCTGCTTGGTGGGCTCAAACCAAGACGACTCGCGCATGGTTAGGGAAAACAAAGATTACCACTTGGGAAAAATTGAAATGTGAGATGAAAAAGAACTTCTTACCTTATAATTACGAGCAATTGATGTTCCAAAAACTACATAATCTACGCCAAGGATCACGAAGTGTTGATGACTATGCCACTGAATTCTTTAAGATGATCTATCGCGTCGAAATCCAAGATTCTGAACAACAACTCGTCATGAGGTTCGTGGGTGGCCTTCCACAACAGATTCAATTTACACTTAACCTCTTCCGTCCTCAGACCATATCCGAAGCTCACTAACAAGCATTAACCGTAGAAGCACAAAATCGCAATGGATACACACCATGGGGTACTAACCGTCAAACCCGCACATCAACTACACCAACTGCTTCTACGACCACAGACAATGCAACACCAAAAATAGAGTTAGCTATTGTTCCCACGGATCAACAGCGACAGACTCGACCTGGGGGGCTATGATGCTTCTCTTGTGGAGAGCTCGGTCATCGACAATCCGCATGTCCAAACCGTAACCGTCGTGGTCTACTTCTCGATACTACGGGTCGTGACGTTGAAGTGATCTATGATGACAGCACTGATGAAGCCATAGAAGAATTAGACGCGGACGAAGGAACTCTCCTAATGATGTGTCGTACTTGCCTCACACCAAAGATCGAAGACGAATTCCCGCAACGCAAAAACTTATTTTCTTCCCGATGCACGATTAAGGGCAAGGTCTGCACATTCATTATTGATTCAGGCAGCAGTGAGAATGTCATTGCCGAGTCGGCAGTTCCCAAACTTGATCTCGTAATCGAGCCACATCCGTCACCGTACAAGCTTGGTTGGTTACACCATGGTAACGAACTCACTGTTACCCGCAGAACATTGGTTGAATTTTCAGTGGGTGTTGCTTACAAGGATCAAATCTACTGTGACCTGGTTCCAATGGATGCTTGCCACCTTTTACTGGGAAGACCATGGGAGTTCGACCGCCGTGTTATACATGATGGTTACCTTAATACGTATACATTCAAATTCAATGGTCGAACCTTCACACTCAAGCCAACGATTCAAACAATCCGCGAAGCTCCATCACCACCATCGCAAGCGCTTTCGTCGCCATCAACACAGGCTCCAGTTCTGATGTTACAACGTTCACCGTTCGAAAACACTTTGCGGGAAGAAGGGATAGTCTTCATACTCATCACCAAACCAAAGAACAATGATCGTTTTCACGCTGTACCACCAGCCTTTGCTAACATTGTCCTTGAGTTTGCTGACGTCTTTCCAGAAGATCTTCCGACCGGACTACCGCCGCTTCGTGATATTCAACATCGCATTGACTTCATCCCTGATTCATCTTTACCTAACCGGTCGCATTACAGGATGAGCCCAAGCGAGCATGAGGAGTTACGCTGGCAGGTCGAAGAACTCGTGTCCAAAGGTTTTCTTCTTGAGAGTCTCAGCCCTTGCGCCGTTCCTGCGCTACTTATACCTAAGAAGGACGGCTCTTGGCGTATGTGCATTGATACCAGAGCAATAAATAAAATCACCATTCGTTATAGCTTTCCGATTCCGCATTTAGATGATTGACTTGACCAGATTGGCACAGCTACAATTTTCACCAAGCTGGATCTGAAGAGCGGCTATCATCAGATTCATATCAATCCCGGGGATGAGTGGAAAACGGCGTTTAAAACTCGAGAAGGGCTTTTTGAGTGGCTTGTCATGCCTTTTGGGTTATCTAATGCTCCTAGTACATTCATGCGAGTAATGAATCAAGCACTTCACCCGTTTATAGGAATTGTCGTCGTCTACTTCGATGATATACTTATTTTCAGTTCCTCCTTGGTGGATCATATGCAACATCTCACGGCTGTTTTGCAAGTCTTGAGGCACGATCAATTCTTTGCAACACTTAAAAAGTGTGACTTTTGAGCAACAGAAGTTCAATTCCTTGGTTATATTGTTTCCGACAAAGGTTTATCTGTTGATCCAGGGAAAATCTCGGCCATTAAAACGTGGCCTACGCCGTCTACGGTCACCGATGTTCGCAGCTTTCACGGCTTGGCTTCTTTCTACCGGCGTTTTGTGTCCCAGTTTAGTAGCCTTATGGCTCCGCTCACAGACACCATTCGCGAGGGTCGCTTACAATGGACACCGGACGCAGTTACAGCATTCACCACTATCAAAGACAAACTTTGTTCTGCTCCTATTTTAGCTCTTCCTGACTTTACCTTAGTCTTTGAGTTACATTGCGATGCATCTAAGACTGGAATTGGCGCGGTGCTCAGTCAAAAGGGCCGCCCCATCGCCTTCTTTAATGAAAAGCTGGCTGGCGCCAGAGCTCGTTATAGTACGTATGATGTCAAATTTTATGCTATTATTCAAGCAGTGAAGCATTGGCGACATTACTTGTTCCACAAGGATTTCGTACTTTACACAGATCATGATGCTCTCAAATATTTGAGCACTCAAGGAAAAGTTTCGTCTCGTCATGCTTCGTGGATCTCTTATCTACAGCAGTTCACTTTCGTCATCAAACACACTTCCGGCTCCTCTAACCATGTCGCCGATGCTTTAAGTCGCCGCCATTCCCTCTTGGCCGTCTTACATTCCACAGTTACGGGTTTTAGTTCCTTCATGGAGCTCTATCCCACAGACCTTTTTTCGGTCCTATATTTGATTCCGCCTCTCATGGGAAGTCCTTGGAATATACCGTGCATGATGGATTTCTGTTTCGCGGTACGCGACTTTGCATACCGGATTGTAGCCTCCGCCTTCTCCTAATCACGGAGCTCCATCAAGAAGGTCATATTGGTGGGGATCGCACTTTGCACTTGATCTCTTCCTCCTATTTTTGGCCAATGTTACGACGAGACGTTGAGAGGTTCGTCGAGCGGTGCGTAGTTTGCCAGCAATCAAAAGGACACGCGACGAATGCTGGCTTGTACATGCCTCTACCTGTTCCCACTCAGCCGTGGACCGATGTTAGCATGGACTTTGTGGTCGGACTCCCTCGTACACAACGTGGCTTCGACTCTATCTTCGTCGTTGTCGATCGCTTCTCCAAGATGGTACATTTTGTGCCTTGCAAGAAGACTACTGATACCCTGCAGGTTGCTACATTATTTTTCAGAGAGATCTATCGCTTACATGGTCTACCTCTTTCCATTGTTTCTGATCGGGATTCTAGGTTTCTCGGTCACTTCTGGTGCTCTCTTTGGAAGCAACTTGGTACATCGTTGGATATGAGTTCAGCTTATCATCCTCAATCGGATGGACAAATTGAAGTCACTAACAGGTGGGTAATTGCATTGTCTGGTCGGGGATGCAATTCGGACTTGGGATTCGAAACTACCGCAGGCTGAGTTCGCACATAATCATGCTTTGAACCGCAGTCTTGGGTTTTGCCCCTTTCAAGTCGTCTATGGTCTCATTCCATGTGGCCCTGTGGATCTTTCTACTCTTCCCGATCGTTCGCGTCTACACGGTGATGCAACTGCTTTTGTCGACTCTGTGGCCGAGGTCCATACACAAGCATTGTCCAACTTAGAGTCCGCGACGTCCAAGTACAAGCAGTCAGCTGATCGTCGTCGTCGTCTGGTTTTCGAAGTAGGCGACATGGTGTGGGCTTACTTAACACGCGAAAGGATGCCTGCCCATGCTTATAACAAGTTAAAGTCTAAGAAGATTGGTCCTCTTGAGGTTCTTGAAAGAATAAATGACAATGCGTACAGGTTAAAGCTTCCAGCAGACATGAACACTTCTGATGTTTTTAATGTCAAGTATCTGTCCCGTTTCTTCTCGGATTTTTTTCCATCAGATGCTCATGATTCGGGGTCGAATCCTTCTCAGCAGGGGAGACCTGATGCAGCATCGGATACACCTTTGGCGCCAACATCATAAGTTTGAATAATACTTTAACTTTATCATTTAGGATTTGGTTTTAGTTTTATTTCTTTTAAAAGATAATGATGCTTTATTTCCTTATTGCTTTAATCTTAAGTTTCTTATTCCCTTAGGGTTTGTCAAAGGGAATAGCTATATAAACAACTCTAGTTGTCTTGTTTTGGATAGGGTTTGTCAAAGGGAATAGCTATATAAACAACTCTAGTTGTCTTGTTTTGGATACGTTTGATTTTATAATAGAAGAGCTTTGCTTTTATCCCTTGTTTAGATTCGATTAAATTCATCAAAACAGGAAATTGGTCTCTGGAAGCTATCGAAAGAAACTCTTGATCGATCCAAAAACAGGTCTCGAAGAACCCTAAATTCTTAGATCGACTGTTAACCCATTCGTACGCTGCGCCGCTATGTTACTTGGTTATATATATATACCTTTGTTACTGGTTATAGAACTTATGAAAATATGTTACAAGTTACAACAGCACATCAAAACATCAAGATAACGTTCTTCATTCTTGATATAACCAGGAGGATTTCTAACATTTCTTGATTTGATACTTGCAGTTCTCAAAAGTCTACGAAACTCGTGGAGACTGATTTTGCCATCATTATATTTTAAATTTGCAGTAATTCAAAACATGTATATTTTTTTTTTAAAACCCCAAAGTAAGAAATATTTAATCGTATCTAAAAGTACTTAAATACATTGTTTTTAGCATTTCGGATATGCGGTCAACCGGTTTTTTTGGATCGGCACTACCCGAGACATTTTCAAGTGTGAGAAGAAACCAAAAGTACATTTTATATAGTACAGAAAATGTAACTAAGCGTTAACCAACAGGAGTGATAAATAACTTACACAGTCATACATTTATTTACAAACCTAATGAATAAGGTTACCTTCCATCTTTAGATTAAAAAAGAAAACACAAAGTTTCTAAAGTATTTTGAAAGTTAGAACCAAGGGTGCCATGTTGGATCCATCATACATAAGTTGCGAGGCGACAAGGCTGCCTCCACCAACTCGTTCACTCCTCTTTGCACCGACTGTGGCGGCTCCACAATGTTCTCATCCTACAAAACAAAAATCAATAAAAATGTTCCATCTTATATAATCAATGATGATAAATGATGGTTGATCAGGTATGTACCTCTTCGGAAAAGTACTGTGGGGCTATTCCTCTGATCCGGCCAATGACATCGTTCACGTTGGAGTTAACTTTCTCCTTCAACTCGGCTGAGTTCAATGTAGCAATCCCTCCAGCGGGAGGAATCGGCATACCAAGAGGTCGTCTTCCAAACCACGACAGCAATTCATCACGGAAGAACATAGCCAGTTGATACCGAAGATGATCGTTTTGCTGAAATTTAATAAAAACAAGAATAGAGTTTAAAGATCAATCAATGGCTTGTTGTTGCATCCATTAGCTTTTTGTATATATATTTGGTTACCTTGGAGGAGATAACAGCTTGAGCTGCTGAACACATGGATGACATGAGAAGACCTTCGACTCCAAACTGAGAGAAGAACGCTTGCATGTTCCTCGTGAGGCGGAAAGGTACAGGTTCATTAAACTCGATCATCCCGTTGGCGTCGTAGGCAGGGTGAAAATCTGTCTGGAACATTTTCCCGGTGTTTTTTGCAAACAAGACCTTGTTCGGGGACCTCCCACCAATCTGTAGCATGAAGGACATGAAACTAGAGACGGCTAGCTGGACTGCAAACTGCTTTTTGAAAGCCCACATGTGGCTTCCGCTCATCAATGTCTTGTACATGTACTGAGAGAATATACTGTCGTTGACCAAGGTTTTTGTGATGTCACTGTAAGCCTGCAAACGTAGATCTCCTATTGCCTCTGCTGAGACTTGCCCTGATATAGCTTGATTGAGTTGCTCCTTGAAGTGGCCAATTGGAAGATCTGCCTCTCGGTCATTCCGTGCACAGTGGTTCTCATACACCTCAAGGAATGTGTTGTACATGAGATCGTCCTCAACCATTCGAACCTGAAACCAAATACGTTGTTTAAAGACCATGCTCCGAGAGAGAGACAACTTGGTAGAGATAATATTGTGCAATGAACCACCACGCATCAATATTCATCCAATAGAACATCAAATCTATTGAAAATCACCTGAGACCAGACAGGAATGATGATTGGAGTGTGAATTCCAATGTGTCGTCTCCTTGATTCCTTGTGCTTATCAAACATTTGGTTCATCACACGGAAAAGCTGCAAAATGCGTTCATCACTTCGGGCGTTAGGAGTCAATGAAGTCTGGACAATAAAATGCTTTTGGGAGCCATCTGAGCCAATAAGAGTCAACCGCCTGAAGCTGCTTCCATGCCTTCGAACAATAGGCACATCTGCTCCAACCCTATCTAGCTTTACTGTATGATCAGGTGCTACTTCCTGGATAGTTGAGCGCATGATTAGTTTCACAAGTAAAGACTTAAGTTAAATGCAAGCGAAAAGTAGTTTCGCCTGATTACTTCAATATTAGAGACTTAATTCTACCTGATCCGAAAAGTACTGCCCTGGTATCTCCACGTCAACAACATTGAAGTCACGCAATACCCTGCTTTCATCCTCCAATCTCAACACAGCTGGAAACCTGTCTTCAACATTGCTCTGAAGAATGTTTTTCCAATTTTTCAGTCGGTTTGTAAGCTCAGCAAGTGTGGCCGGGAATGTACTTGTACTTTCTGGATCAAGATGATTCTCAAACTCCTGCTTGTACTCTTTCACAAATTCGACATGCTTGGTCACAGCATCTGCCGAGAAACAAGCTCTGCAGACACCTGACAGTTCTTTTTTGAGCGGTTGGGGAACCTCAGCAGTGGTTGCAGTTGGATACTTGTAACAACGATGCAACAGAGCATTCACAACAGCCAGCAATCTTTCTTCTGGTAATGTAACAAATCTCGAACCTATTTCCGTGAGAAGAACCTGAAAACGAAGATTACTTGTTTAGATTCATCCAAACTAAAGAGTCAGGACACATAATCAGTTATCTATTATATACAAAGAGAAAACATATCACCTCGAGTTCACTGGCTAAGTTGTTATGTTTACTCCTAAGAGCTTCCATGATATCCTTGGCAGCGTCAAAAGCACCTGCAGCAGAGATTGCTAGGGATGCACCATTCTGTCTCGCTGTGTTTTCACTATTAGTAGAGTTGCTCTGGTGCATAGATTGATCATTCCTGGGATGAGCATTATTTTCAGCTGTGGAGCGTTCACTTTCTTGGCCACGTGGGTTACCACTGTTATGGGTTCCACCGGCTCCACTAATTTGAGCACCTTGATGAGTTTCCGATGGTAAATTGCCTCCACCATGACCCGCCACACCAGAAGCGTTTTGCTGCATTCTTTGAGCTAAAACCATTCTCCCAAGTTCAGACTTATTCACCGCATCACGTCGCTCGAGTAAGTATGTGCGCAACCAGTAATAGAGAGCCTGAAACAGAAAATCCCCACATACTCAGATTAAATAATCCAAATGTACGATATATAGTCATAAAAAGCTAAAAGGTAAATTACTTGTGGGAAGACTGTAGCAATTTTCAATAAGACTAGTTTGCAATGGGGTGCTTCAGTTCTTTGTAGGGAAAGCAACAGTTGTGGGATCCAAGAAAGCCACACCCAGTGAGGAACTTGTTCTAAGTGTTTATCAAACACCCTGCCAACAGGCTCATTCGCTGTATCGAAGCTAAGAAGATAAAGAACACGAGCTATATGACTTCTGGAATTGGAAACTCCAAATTTTATACCCTGAAGAAAGCAATTCACAGCATATTCAAGCCAGATTTCATCTTGTGTTTCTTGGTAAGCCTACAAAACAGAGTATCATATAAGTACAAAGCATACAAAACATCAAAGGAATGTTAAGAGCAAATAAGCAAACACAACACAATCATAAGAAAATACCATGTCACAATAATTTCCCCAGCTTATCCATCCCTTGGGTAAATTCTTGAACAGGGTGATCGCATTAGAATATGCGATATTAGCACCTTCCGTGTCATTTAATTTTAGATGAAAATCCCCCTTCAGACGAACGATCTCTGCTTTGATTTTATCTGGAAAATACTCCAAATTTGTGCTGTTGATCAGATTAAGACCACTAGCAAGCTCTCCCTTCATTTCCAGATAGGCTTTTGCCTGCTCTCTAATTTTAACAAAGGCTTCCTGCACTCACACACCCAGAAAAAAAGATCAGGAAGATATTTTTATTAATAACTGTCTTTGAAGCTCAAACAAGAAAAATGCAGGTCTTCCATATAATTCATCTACTAATTCAACTCTGCCCAAAATTCTGGAAAGATTAAAGACTTTGGAGAAACGTACCTGAACTTCCATTGTCGAGTGTCCATACATTTTTTCAAGTATCTGCACACAAACATCATAAAGCCCTTGTTTCCGAGCTATCCTGGCAAGCTTATTGACGTTCCATGCTTTGTCACGGAACCCAAGGTGATGAAGTGGAGAGTTTGAAGCAGCAAAGTCCTTAAACGCCTCAATAACAACATTATACATTTCATTCCTCCACTGCAGCATATCATACCAGACAGTCATATTGTCCCATTCATTTGGAGTCCTCAGCCTCCAAGTCTCGAGAATATCCTTCAGATCTGCATAACGATTCCCCAGGGCACCAACAGCAGCGTTTCCTGAAACTTTGTTCCCATTTGCGATGTCAACATGGATTCTTGCAGACTCCTGAACCTCAACTAGTTGCTGGAATTGCTGTAGTAATGGCACTCTAGCATGAACAGACATTTCAGGCAACTGCCACCACTGTTCCAAGGCAAGTTCAACGCCTTTCCCAACTATATTCTCAGCATCTCCGACACCATTTGAGTTTCTGTCATGAAGGGCAAAATAAGCTTGAACGAGGCGAAGCTTTGGAGTCTCTTCCACTTGCGCCTTTGGTATCACGTGGTCCTTCAAATATGCCCAATCTGGTAGTTTCCAGAGACCATCAAGCAGGATCTCATAATTTTCAATGCTTTTTCCAAAATCTACGAGGGCATCCCATTGGCCAAGCTGTGCGGCACAGTGAAGCCACTGCTCCTCCCACAGGCACATTTCAGCTTTAGGGACCGTATTATTATAAGTGCCTTGGGTTGCCTTAACCATTGCCTGATAAAAGAGGCTCTGAGAATGCTGCCAAAAACCATGCTGAACTAATGAGAGTCCAGCTCTTGTTTCAGCAGTGATGGACCTCTTCTTCCACAACCCAAATCTCATATCTTCTTCGTTTAACAAACGATAAAGCTCAGCAAGAGACTCCGCACATTTGGAGTCATTCATGAACAACATCACATGGCTCTCCAGCAGCGCCAATGCGAGATGCCATGCATTGTACGTTTTTCCTATATATTTGATAAGCTCACTAGGCATCCTAGGTTGAGGGTGGCTCAACTGAAGCCCTTCCAGAAGTGCTTGCACAACATTTGGCCGGTGACCTTGCTGCTTCTTATGGTAGTCCTTTGACAGGAGAGATATCATAGGCTTAGCCAAAGCTACCTGTTCTTCTTTGAGAAGGGTTACCCATACAATTGGAAACACCAAAACCCATAGATGATATGCAACATTGGCATCCGTGTGTGCCAGCTCCCTTAAAGGGATTACAACATCAGCCACCTACAGTGGTAATTCAAAAAGGTTTAAAACTTTAGGATATGAATAATGTATTCTTCAGATTATCGCAAACTGATCAGGTGGATAAGATCACCATGGTAATTATATAATTAAGTTAAACATTTTAGATTAAGCAGAACAAAGAAGAAAGCACCATAATAACACAAAGGGAGTTTCAAATGATTCATAATCACCTGAAGTTTGCTTGCCGCGCTCAGAAATTGAGCATGTTTCATAACAATGTTGTCAAACATTGAAGTAACTTCGTCAGGACCCTCTAAGGTAGCAAGAGGTTGGTGTTGTATTCCAGGATTATCAGAAGGCAAAAGCGGTATCACCCTGGCAGAATTTGGCGCCAGACTAATTGGCTTGTCCTCGACTAATATAGCTAGAAGGAGATCAAGACCCTGTTTGAGCCAAAAAACATCACTTAACGCTTCCCAATCCTGGATTTGAATAATGTACTGCAACCGTGAGAACAAATTTTTCCCAAGAGACTCGTGATATAACAAGAAGAACTTCCTTCTCATCTCAGGATCCCTTGCCCGTAAGCCCAGCATGAAATGTCTTTCAACTTTCAGAGAGACCTCTTGTCGTAGGGCCAGAGGGTACCTAATCAATAATTAGATTAAGATGACATTATCCCTCACATAAAAAACAATAACGTAAGGAAAGAAAAGATTATAAAAGCCGTAAACATACTTTGTTGAATCAGCACAAAGTCCATATAGCAGCTGAAGATACTTCTGATCCCACTCTTCCAAAGCATCAGATGAGAAGTGTTGCTTATCAATATATGAAAGCTTACTGAGGAAAGCAACTACATCCTTTTGGGTAAGGAAAGAACCAGACATTCCAGATGCACTTGTTTTGCTGAAATCATCCTCAACCCACCTTTTTAGCATGTCTAGTATGCAGAGAAGCACACTAGCATCAGTACCCTTTTCAGAAAGCAAGGTGTTCAGTATTTGAGTAACAGATCTTTTGCAATCTGGTATAAGCATGACCGTTTCATCAATAAGTTCCAAGACCGACTTTATATTACATATGACGGATCCAACATCAGCACTTTGACGAGAAGAAGTTACTGCAGAATCTGAATCTGCTCGCGGACCCTGGAATGAAAAAAAAGGCCCAGAGTAAGCCATGATTTGAGAATGACTAGGTTCTCCAGTTACTATCCATTAGTCAGACGGAAAATAGAGGTAAATTACACGAGATGGTAAAACGGATAGAAATGATATCTGAAAAAAGCCAAGAAATAACATATATAAATAAAGTAAATAAATTGGACAAGCAAGGTGAAGAATAAGAGGCACCGGTCTAAATTTGAAGTGATCGGTGCAAAGCTAAAAAGATGCATAGGAGTTTCAGTTACCATTTAAAATTTCCATAAAACAGAAAGCAAGCACTAATGATCTCTTAGCACAAAAACAAGATATTAAGAAAGAATAACGTACTTGTCTAGGATGGGAACCAACTGCTGATCCCAGGTCTCGCGCAAGGCGTTGAAGGATACGCACCACCACATATGAATCAACAAAGTTCTTATGTACCTTGGCCAAGGTTTTAATGACAAGAAGTACAAAGCTAATTGAACCAAAAGAGGTATCATCTCCTGAAGCTTGTGGAGCAGTAACATCACTCACATGTTTGTTTATCAGCTCATTCACTTTCTGGTACAATAGCTTTATGTCAGGAGGTGTACTAGCTGCATCCATTGGGAATGCGGTGAAGACCATCTTCAACAAGGAGCATAAAGATTTACCAGCATCGAGCATCTTGTGTTTGAAACACGGTTCAAGAATCTGGTGAAAAACAAACAGTCAGTAGCAAGCAAAGAGCATTTCTGTCTCGAATATTAGAATAAAAGCTAACTGCAGCAAGTATACCTGCGAAATCTGGTTGATGTTGTTCCTAATGAAAAGATGCGGCTGCTTCTCCAGAACTTTGTTCATGACATCTAATCCCTGAGCAAGTGCTGTTGACGGATCTGACTGAGACGGTGGCATGCTGCTCAGCAATTTTTCTAAATAGTTGAACTTGACGTTAGCATTTGGCCAAACCTCCAAAGCTTCCGAAAGCAGATCTAAAGCCTGTTTGTACATAGTGTTGGTTTCCCTGTCCTTCGGCTCAATTACCAATGCTACCTGTTGAAGAAAGCGGCATATTTTTAAAATAGAGAAACATAACTAGAACTCATGTCTGATATATAAAACACTACCAACAAAAAGACATGAGGTGACATGGTTGAGAAAATTAGAAAGATGACCAAAAGTAAATACAGTATATGCTCAATGGAAGGTACAAGCATTGAGCCTTACTCTTATTAGAAAATTAATGATCATTTCTTCCATGGCAGCATTTGGCTTGAATTCCTCATCAGGCTGAGTAGCAGATCCAGGAGTTTCTACGTTGGGGATTGATGATGCACCACCAGGTGACATGACACAAATTGATTGGAGACCAGGTTCAATTTTAACTCGTTTACTTGGATCCTCTGATGCTGCAGATCCATCTGTTGAACGCTTAGGATCAGCACCAGATGACATATGCAATTCATCAGTGGCATGACTGGTTCCATCAGTATCAGTGACCATTTTCATTTCATTCTGTCTTTGCCTTTCCCAACTGACAACCAATCCAGCAAGTTCAATTGCCAGCCGCCTATTCTCTGCAGTAGTATTATACGGCAAACCTAGACGACTCAAAGAATTCACCATCTGAGGGACAAATTGTGCTCTACAGCTATAAAAGAGATCTGAGTGCCGAACAACAAGTAGGAAGATGTGGATCAAATTTGGAATTGAATGACCTTCCTCCACCAATATTTTTTTCGTGTATCTTATCCAAATTGGCATGCGTGAATCCCCAAGAGGTAGCCTTTTAGGTAAAGCTGGCATTAGAATATCTAGCGCTTGCTTAACAAGCATCTTATTCTCCGGCTGGCATGTCCTAAGGAGCGCAACAAAAACCTACATCAAATTGGCAAATTACATTTGTATTAGTTAAAAATTTAGAGTAAGTTGTTCTGCAGGCGGCATGTCTTGTTCAGGTGTCTCTTCAGCTTACTCGGATTCAGGGAAGAGTATCCTATCATAGTACCATGAAATCTAACAAAATATGCATTTTTAAGACATACATGAATGATTAAGACATTCAGATGTAGCTTAAGATAAGGATCGACCGTCTCAGTCATATACAAAGTTTATGAACCTGAGTCTATTTGGAGTCATAGTTCGATCCACGACCACAAGCCGAGCTAATATCTCAAGTTCATTGAGATTCTTTTATATCACTCTTCAAAAACACAAAATCAATAATAAACAGTGACATGATGGCAGCAAATTATGCGGTACCTGAAGAATAATTTTTTCGGGAGCCTGGTACGCATCCAAGAAGTGGCAAACATTAACAAATGCCCACTGTTTACTGGCACTATCTTCCCGTTTGAGATGATTCCATCCAAACTTAATGAGCTCTTTTCTATGATGAACCAAGTCACTCTGAAGATATTTTAGAAGCAAAGTTGCTAATTGCAAAAGTTCGATCCTCAAAGGTTCATCATATTCAGCCGAAACCTACAACAATCAAGGGGAGATTAACAATAAAACAATAATATAATTCTGAACGCGCGGATAAAAATTAAGAAAAACATCTGCACAGGGCTACCCAAGAAAAACTGTACAGATGCAATAATAACCAGCATGATTATTATACAGCAGCCTTCCCCACAAATGCGAGTTGTTTAGGGAAGAAAATGAATAACCTCTTCGGGTGGATCAAGAAGCCTCTCCACAATGGTTTTGACTATATCAGGGTCAATGACCTCCCATGTTTGGCCGTTTTGGAAAGCATGGGAAAGCATTGGAAGAATAAGCATTTGCATTGCCTGAACTAAATGATCATGGCCGAGTTGTTTGGAATGGAAAATGTCGAGAAAATGAAGGAGAAGTGCCCTTTTTATGTTGGGCGGATACCCTTCTGCAACCTGATTGAATAGATTCCAGTTAATATACTAATAAAACTAGAAACAAATAAAATTAAAAATGCATAAAAATATTAGTTGCATTAAATCGGTCTATCCAACACAATGACGATACAGCGCACACGTATAGCGAATACGACACAGTCGACAAGACAACTACACTCACAGACACGCCATGAACTGATACTGAGAGCTGAAAAGTTTGTGAATTAAATGCAGAGAAAAAGAAGATAGTAAGTTTGAAAATCTCAGATACCTCAATAATGTAGAATTCCTTCAGAAAGGTGTAGTCAATGCGGCTATGAAACAAGAAAATAGAGAGAATGTCGAAGAGAACATTCACTTCAGATTTTTCATGCCGTAGGTAATTCAAGAAGCACTTCACAAGCCATTTGCTCTCCTTCACCTGTGAAATTGAGAATGCAAACGACTTCACCTATTCAAATATCTTACATAACTCGAAATGAAGATTATTAAGATCTAAGCAGACAAGATAGAAGAAACTACCTGAACTAAGTTCAGCTCTTGCTCATTCTGCAAGCGAGATATCCTTGAAGGCGATTTCCAAATGAGAACCAAGGTATCGAAAACACTGCGGTTACTCTGCAGCCAGCTGGGTATCAGTTTCACCATTGTTTTGATGAGGTAGAGACCCTGAAAATACGCATCCGATGCTACATTAGCCTTTGTCTGTGCCGTGTTAGAACTCTCTGATTTAACAGAGACAAGATTCTCATCTCCACATGATTTAGCTGGAAGAGTTGAAGCTTCCATGCTCATTGTAGCATCAGGTTTTGGCAACATTTCAGGAAAGGCATATGAAAGTATCTTCTGTGGAGACTTTGCTAGTTCTTCTCTTAACGGTTGACCCGCATCTGATCGGATTATATACATAAACCTGAGTTTTTCAAAATAGAAATACGCAGCTATCGTTAGCATATTTGTGATAAATGTACTCCAAGCGCACGCTTAACCTATAACAAGATGCAGTGAACTAAGAAATTTATCATAAGACATAGTCCTCACCTTCGGGAATATTTTGGTTCACTTAATCTAGAAAGAAAATAATCAACAGCGAGGCTCGCATATCGATTCAAGAACTTGGTAAGCGGTAGACGGTATGGGCTATTAATCTCACTGTACACTTGCCCAGGAGGAAGAGCTGCTTCTAAGTCAATCGTTAAGGTTACAAGTTCATCTAGAAATTTTGAGGCAGCTTGTGGAAGTAAGTGAAAGAGCTCGATAATAGCTGCCATGGAAACAAAAGAGGTGCGTTCAGGTGAATAATCATACAACCACAAGTCGCTTGATATATTTTCAAAAATAAATTACCCGCTGCTATTTTTGGCTCTTCTCCAGCTTTCCATGATTTCTGGGACTGGGCAAGTTTCTCCGGCTCCAACCATTTCTTCAGGTGCTCTAACAACTTTCCTCCTAATGTCACATTAAACCAATTTGAGAGAAGTTCAAGCAGGCGTGCCAGACCTTGCAGTAACGGCATACTGAGATTCTTTGTGTGTGCCAAATTAACTAGTATCGGCCTGAGGCTACTCTGAAGAAGCTCCTTGGGCATTCGTTGTTGATTAATAACCTACATCAGAAAATAGATTATTTAAGAAGCAACTAATTTTATATGGTAATAACTCGGCTAAGCAAGCTCCTCATATACAAATTCAATGTGCTTTTGCAAGAAGCCAAATTAAGATAAAACACAACTACGAACCTGTCTTAAACCCTCCTTAGCAACCGCAACTATTTCTGGTGCTCTACACGTTAGCGACTTGAAAAACATGGAAATTATCTTGGCACGTAGTTCATTGTGAGCCTGCGTTCGGAAATCAGTCCATGCCATAGTTGTGCATAGAAGCTCAATACACGCTGTTCGAAGCCTGTTCAATGATGTAAGCACTTTAGGATTCATCAACTTCACCGTCCAGACAGATTCATCAGCCTCAGCTATTTGTAATGCTTCTTGCAGAAAATTAACCAACTCTGGAGTCACTTTAAGAAGGGGAGGCCTCAGTGCCAAGCAAAAATTCAGAGCTGCAACAGTTCCTACCTGTAAGGTAAATTAAATAAGCTAATAAAGACCAAGATGAAGACAATGCCGAAAGAGATGCACAAAAGGAAACATAGAAGTGTGCGGCACCTGTTGATCAACTGTCTTTGATCGGAGTGGACGCATTATAAGTGGCTGCAGCAATACTTGGTATAAAGGCTCAAGCAACTCGGTTACCTCACTTCCAGTTCGGCTGGCCAAAAGTGCAAGGCAGTTCTGCACATTTTTCCTCACAGGGATGGATGCGTTAGGATTGAACAGCTCTGTAGCAAGATATTCTACCACATCTTGAAAGCTTTTTCTACGTGCCTCACTGTTTGCTTCGTCAACATTATTAACCACTCGTAGAATCTGCATAAGAACCTGACTCGTCTCTTCTTGCTCTTTGCTAGCATAAACAGGAAGCCTCTTTAGAACATAAACCAAACCACGCACAATCTTCACTTGGAAATGACATAATGTTTCTACATTCACTTTCCCCACCAATGCACCTAACCCCATAACACCTCCCATCTGTGCTTGCCATGTGCTCCCATAACAGCCATGCAAAAGCCGGGGTAAAAGTTGTTCAAACACTGGTATGCGCACACTTGGATGGGGTGAATATACTGGATTTGTAGAAGGGCTGGAGACAATCATGGAAGCATTGTGACCACCCCTAGCCATCAGCACATCAGCATGTTTGACACGAGCAAGGAACAAAAGTGTTTCAGAAAAGACATTTAACGCATTAAGAGCAGCTTTGGCGTGGAGCCTATTTTCATCGGCAAGCACATCAACCAGCGCGTCTAGAAATATCAAAGGATCTAACTGCTTTAAGTTAGATGATCGACTACCCTTGGTCCTTGAACTCGCTGAAATCACTGAACCCCCAAGTGAATCAGTGCTAGTTGATGCATTTGTGGAGGTATAGTCGATATGCAAGATAATCGCAAAATGGCGGCAAATGTTTACTACAAAGTCATCATCCGAGTCTCTAAGATCCGGATCAGAACTGGCAGCAAGTATGGTGATCAACAGTGTCTTGAAGATTGACTTCTCAGCCATTAACTGGGTCTTTGTTTTTACTCCTAAGTCAGCCTGCGATAGCAAGAAGACATCGTATTTAATAAAAGGGATCCTTCTTCAGCATTGTAAGCAAATGACCAGGAATTATAAGAAAAGA
This sequence comes from Brassica napus, assembly GCF_020379485.1. Taxonomy (NCBI): domain Eukaryota; kingdom Viridiplantae; phylum Streptophyta; class Magnoliopsida; order Brassicales; family Brassicaceae; genus Brassica; species Brassica napus. The sequence goes on from NC_063452.1 coordinate 8,637,667, forward strand.
GACAAATTATGACGGATTTAGATTAAAACTAACCTTCACTTCCACTGATTCACTCCTGTGCCAAGATGAATCAACAGAGGAACGCAACAGAGTTGATAATTGCCTGGGCGTTTGGCCCACATCAGTGACACAGCCAGGCAAATTAAGCTGAGACAACAGGCATACACGAAGGAACTTTAGAGCTTGCTTTCTGTAGTAGATGTCTATGCCTTGGTTCCTGTGAATAACCGCTCCTACAGCAAGATTAATGAATTTATCTAACGGCACCAGAAAAGGCGTGGATGGCTCAAATGTAAGAACTACGCGGAGACCATGCTCAGGATTATCTTTGCATTCAAGTGTAAGTGGCTCTTTCAAAAATCTTCGGTTGCGACCACCCAACTTTCCAAGAATCTGTAACGCTTTTCCACCCCAAGGATATGGCACAGGCCTCAAATGGGACCATAATGCTAAGATCACTTCAGACATCACATTCGCCATGCTAGGTTCCAGAAAATCAGGATTCAGACTATCCACCCAGAATTCAAGGGTGCGTAACCCCAAGCTCACAAGCTCATCGCTTCCCCTCAAGCAAAATACAAGAGGCTTCATGAGACGGGGAAGGTATGGCAATAATGAGCTTAAGCGCGCAGGAAGCGTCAAACAAAGCTCTAGCAAAAGATCTTTCATGTCTTCCCCAGCTGGGCCCTCGAGCATTGTTAGCAGAATATTAAGACAAGGTAGCAGCATTGGTATCAAATCTCTCAGAAGCAGCTCATATTTACACCCAGCGAGACCTCTGAACACTGTGCGGAGCAATTGCATATAACCAAGAGGCTTTTCAACCTCGGTAGCATTCTTCATGCAGACTTCCATAATAACAGGTACGTGGTGCTGTAATATTCTTTCAAAATCCAATGGTGCTTTGGTTACAGCCCCAAAGATGCATCTAAACAGATGCAAAACTAGTTTAGTTGCATCTGAATCTGGATTCTTCAAGACATCGAGTTTACTGCTTACTAGTAAATTAATCAAAACATCCGCAAATGACTTGTAGACTTTGGGAGCTTGCAGAAGTGCTGCAAATATCTGAACCAGTTGATTATTGTTAATCATGCACTCAAAAAGCTCCGGCATGCATAAAGAGAACATGTCCATCAGATCTCGAGGTTCCATAATAGCAAGAATCTGGGAGAAAAGACTAAGCATTTCCTTCTCCTCATCCTTTTCTTTGAAGAGAGCTAAGCAGTGGACACCACTCTTTAAAACACCAGAGGCTTTCCACACCTGCGTATAGGCAGAAATTATTAGAAGTTTAGCAGCAATGCACTATTAATGACTAGAGCAAACAATCTCACAAGCAATACCTCATCTTCTCTCATTCCTTTAAAACCCTGAGCGGCAGATGCTTGTGAAGCAAGAGCTTGAGGGTTCAACCCCTAGGAAGCATAAGAAACCTTAAAATTAATATACTTGCATGACAAAAAAACACAACACTGAATACTAGAGACAACTGAACACAAACCTGAGGTCGAGGCAAATGAGCATGTGTTATACTCCATATTATTGTTTTCATTCCTGAAGACAAATCAGGGGAAAAAAACATATTGATCTTCAAGTACAGAATCATAATCAAAGTAAGAAGACAAATTTTTCCAAGTATCAGTACCCATGACCAGTGTCTTGATCAGATTTTTACAATCATTCACTTCTTTTGAATGTTCGACAGGAACCTGCAAATTCAAAACTGCCTGCAACCAGTGTGGACGAGCAATTACCAAAAGCTACTAGATAATCTAAGAGTTGATTAAAACAAAATATACAACCCTATTAATAAGAATGCATAATGTTATGTAATGAGACAAAAAGCGTGGTATGAAATCTAAGAATCTAAGAAATAAACACAAATTACCTGAACAGGAAGTTCAAGTTTAGCCCTCAAAGTGACCCGATCCTTTCCCACCTCACCCTCCTCCAAAAGCTACGTATCACAAAGCAAGAATGAGTTGTAAAGATATCAATGAAATTGTATATTTGAGAAGAGAATTAGCTCAAGAGTAGGATTACCTGAGGAATAGTTCGCTTGAAAGTACTGAATTTCCCAACAAAGGCATCCAGGATACGTCCCTATATACAATGTTGCATGAGTTAATGGGTAGAGAAGCCGACCAATTCTATATTTTGCTCTCAAGTGAATGTTTACCAGTAAAATCCGTGCTTCATCCATTGACTGCTGATCAACACCTTTCTCGAATATTGGTTCTACCTGAACCCAACACAAGTATTAAGTATTAAATGATGCATATAGTTCAAAAGTAGTTTATCAAATTAAACAAGACAAGCACGATGGGGAAAGCACACTTACCAGATTTAGCATCAGCCTGGCACATGTTGTATGGATACTAAGAGAGAGGGTAGAGTCGTGCATGTTTCTTGAAAACAGGTAGATAATCCGGGATAACTGAAACGTTGATTATAGTAAATTCAGAGGAATGTAAAGGAAAGCACACTTACTAAAACTGACAAAATGTTACATTCCTAAAAATTTCCATATACAGAGAGCAATAACTGCGTATTGTAAGGACGTATTCCTCTTATGGTGGAATCCAGAGGATGTCAAGGTCAATGTTAAACACAATTTAAAGCTCTTCGTCGATAATAACCTGAGAAAGAGACAGATCTCCGCGAACGTGGTGAACGATTTCCGCGAGTAGGCTGTAAGCCAAAGGCCTTAAAGACTCAAAACAAGCTCGCCCAGATCCAACTAAAACCCTGACACACAAGAAAAAAAAAATTCAGCTTCACAGATTGTATGGAGAGACAAAAGTGTGCTTATCAAACATTACACCTCCTTGAAAAATATAGAACTTTAAAAATTTCAGAGATGTTTCATAGCCCACATACCTCTCATCTAAAAGAGTGTCGATAAGAGGAAATAGACCTCTCTTGAAATCCGTCCCAAGTACATGCTTTAGTGAGACTAAAAGTTCCTGCATATCATGTAACCAAAATAAAATTAAAATTAACTGAAATCCATTGATGGTGCAATAAGAATTTTTAATAAAAAATGAAGATAAGGAAGAAAAGGTTTTCCACCTTTCTGATAGATGCAGAATCTGAACAGGTCACAAGCAAATTTACAATGCTTTTGCATATGCTTTCTTCATGCGGCCGGATATATTCAGCGCAACTTTTTAACAAATATGTCAAAAAGGAAACCGTCTGCAAATAAAACCCCAAAATGAAAGTCAATCTAACCATGCCAAAGCCCTTTACAAGTAAAATATAATCATATTTCAACATGGCAGAGAGGTTTAATTTCCTTCATGACACAGAGCAACTGTCTCACCTTAACCTGTGCACCCTTCAGCTCTATGAACTGAGGCTTCAAATGCGAAGGGACATTCTCAGGTCCAGGGACGGATATAGCAGCAACCATCAAGGGAAGCAAATGAGGAATATTGGTCTGAACAAGCCGGCTATAGAGCTGGAAAAGGAACATAACAACAAGAGGACTCTCAGTGATTATCTTAAACGACCTTGTACTCGGGTTAAGCTGCCCATTCCCAACAGGTGCAACAGGGGTAAGTGACTGATCCGAAGAAGCAGACGTCTCCACAGGCTTCACCTCCTCCATCTTAACGTTATCAAAGAAATGGCTAACAGTGAACCTAAAACCTGATAGATCTTGCATACAAAGTCCAAAAACGGCTGAACCTCGTTCTCCAGCGTGGGCCTAAAGTTCCTAAGAAGGTCGAAGATAATGCGAATGCAAATCAACCCGTTCTCCTCGTTATCCGTCGTGAGCACCTGCATCGCGACTTTCAAGAGGTCTTGCACAAAGGGACGGAGGACCTCACTGTGGGGGAGACGGTTAAGAATCTCAACGACTATGTTCCGTAGCTTGTGCTCGGGGTTATCGACGAGCTGAGGCTTGGTGATCTGTAGGAGAATGACTGAGAAGGCAGGGAAGTAGCATTTCAAGAAGTTCAAGTACTCAGCGGTGTGAGCTATCTCTAAGCTGTCCCTCACCTCCACCACCATCTCAAGCCTTGTTTGGATGGCTACAAAAAAAAAAACAATTCGTTTCCCAAAAGAGAATGAATCAGAAGAGGAACAAAACAATAACAGAATCTTTCGAGAATCTTTTCAGAATCTTTTGAGAATCTAAGAGAGAGGCTTACGTAGGTCAGGATCCACGAGACGGCGGGAGTGCTGCTCGAAATTCTGAATTGGACTCATGGTGAAAGTAGGAGATGACCTAAGGGAAATAATTTACACGGCGGAGGATCTCCGCCGTCTCCGGCGATCTCAAAACGCGCCGGGGAAGAAGTGTTCAGGCTAGGTCAAAAACAATTGGGGTTAGCTAGGGTTTTTACAGAAGGTGCTAAACTAGAGACAATTCTGGAGATTTTCTGAGCGCGAGGAGCAACGACTTCGACGATGATGAAGATGATGATTCTCTAAGCAGCGTTCACTCTCTCCTCTTCTCTTTTGAGTAATGAGTTTTGTGAACTCAGACGCAGTTCGTGAGATCGCCTACTTGTTGTATTTACCAGTTTGTTAGTTTTCCATTTCTATTTAATGGGCCCGGAAGCTAAGCCCAGTTTATTTCTTAAGCCCACCATACTTTTTTATTTTTTGTTTAAGAAAACAAAAAAGATGAAAGGGTTTTGTTATGAGGTTTTTTTTTTTTTGGTCTAAATGTTAAAATTATATTTTTTATTTTAAAATAAATTAATTTTATAATAGAGTTTAAGTTTGCTCCAATAATATTCTATTTTAGAATAAAAAATAGAATGATGAACTTTTCTTTTGTTATGAGGTTTTAGATGAAGTCCTCCTAAATCGAAAGGTTATATATATTGCAAACTTTGAAAATTATAAAAATCCAACGGTTAAAAAACAACCACATAAATTGAAAATCGGTATACAAATTATCCCCAGAGACTTTAACCCAACAAGAATTTTTTTATAGAAATAATAATCAAATAAATAATCACAAACACATCAATAAAGACTAGATAAAAACTGAATTAAGAAACAATCCAACTAAAGACTTGACATAAACCACAAAATCAAGGGACCGAAGACAGGGTTGAGCATAGACTTCTCACTTCACCCTCGATCCATCATGTCATTCAGCCGGCAGAGTATGAGTCTCCTCCAAAACAACCATAAGCCTGTTTGAATAGAAGATCCGTAGACATTATTAGCCAAGTTTTCAATGACAAACGGTGATAAGATTTAGCTCTTATAAATCAGAAATAAAAGATGTTTTATTATCAGATTTTGTTAGCATCATTAAGTCATACGAACTTGGGCTATGCATGTCGTATTTTCTAATTAAGCTAATAATATTGGGTAGGATTGTCATCATTTAGTCATGATCTGCTCTCCTCCATCCTTCGCCAGGTCCCGATTTTTTCTTTCATCTGTCCGTTTTTCGGTCAGAGACGGGCAACAACCTC